>NW_026578104.1:0-287500 GCF_029603195.1 Condylostylus longicornis
TATTATTGTTATTATTATTATTATTATTATTAATTTTATTATTATTATTATTATTTATTATTATTATTATTATTATTATTATTATAATTTTTATTATTATTATTATTATTATTATTATTATTATTATTATTATTTTTATTATTATTATTATTATTTTTTTTTTTATTATTATTATTATTATTATTACTATTATTATTATTATTATTATTATTATTATTATTATTATTATTATTATTATTATTATTATTATAATTATTATTATTATTATTATTATAATTATTATTATTATTATAATTGTTATTATTATTATTATTATTATTATTATTATTATTATTATTATTATTATTATTATTAGCTGAAAAAACAATTTATTTATAATTTATCATAAAAATTATTTCTAATTGGTGATATAAAAAATTACTTGAAAATACCTCTTCTATTTTTTTTAGTATATGAGCTTTGGTTTAAACAAATAATTTATGAACTAGATTCTGTACGCAATTTATTTAACACGCAAGTAATTGAAGAATCAAATACAATGGAAATTATAAAAAGGTTGAACCGAATCGTGTTGATTCTTAAGGTAAGTAGAAACTTAAAATAAATTTTATAATAATTGTAAGGGATTTATTTTGCTAATGTGAAACATGCGTGAAACAATACATATATTTTCCGTTATACATCGTTTTAAGATTTTAAAAAATTTCAACACATATAGCATCAAGTGTGTTTAAAATAAATGTCAGATCTTTATTACAAATTTTCTAAACATATGTAAGTACATGTTTTTTCGTTAAATTCTCATAGAATGTGAAACCTTCAATTGAAGTTAAACCAATAACTGCTTCGAAATGAAGTTAAAGAAAATGAATAATAAAACACTTTGCATGCATGAATATCTACGTATCATAAATATGATTGAATATTTTATTGACATTTGCATTAAATTTTATTTCTAGCTTTGTGTTGATCAAGTTCCAATATTAGAAACTATGACCCCCCTAGATTTTATGGATTTTAGGAATTACTTAGCACCCGCGTCTGGTTTTCAATCTATGCAATTTCGCTTACTAGAAAATAAATTGGGATTGAAATGTGAGCACAGAATTGTATATAACCAAAAATATTCACATGTTTTTGAAAATGATGAACTCGCAGCTCAAGCTCTTCAAGCCTCGGAAACTGAACCATCGCTATTAGATTTGATCCAGAAGTGGCTAGCTAGAACGCCAGGTCTTGAAATAACTGGGTTTAATTTTGGGAGAAATTCCAACAAAGCGTAGAGCAGTTTCTTTATATTGAGGAGGAAAAATCAAAAGTAAGTAAAACAGAAAAAGTTTGATGTTTCAAAATATGTACGTTGTTAAATTAGTGTACTTCCAACAAGGGCTCACATAAGTTATCGTATATATATAAAAAAAAATGCAGTCCCCTCTGATATGTGAGCTATATTTAACAGCGTTTTCCGTTTTAATGCTGCATTTATCCGTTTTTTTATTTAAATGCGTCCCAGTTAATTATGTTTTCAAGTTTATTACATCAAAACTTTAGTACTTAAATAAAAAAAATTTGAAAATTTTCCGGTTAAATAAGAAAATTAAAAAAATCATGTAACTACACTGTGCAGTATTTTCGATAATTTGGTTCCAACTTTGTCCTAAATGTGTAGTATAAATGAGAAATATGGCTGTCATCAAAAAATTGCGTTTGAAAATGCGATAGTATTTTTAGGGTTTGCTTGAAAAGTTGCAAATTTAACATACAGTTTTAAGAAATACACGAAACTACTTAGTTTTATATTACAACAACAAAAATAGTTTTTATACAAAACGAAAATTATGTTAGTTCTAAATAATTTATTGCAATAAGTTTCTTTTAAATTTTATACAATTTGCTTTAATAAATACACATGTAGCTTGAAAGTGAACAACATTTTACTAATAAAAAAATTAAAAAATCTGATGTGATCACCACATAACCGACCGCAATGTGGATTGTTTAATTAAGTGAAAGTATTACAAAATATTATAAAAATACCAATTAAATACTTCTTTCCAATTTTTAGGGCATTAGTAAGCTTATAGAAAAATATAAATTTTTAAAGATACAAACATCAGAAAACAAATCGACAAATTGAAAATATTTCAACAATTTCCGCGATGCGTGTGCAATAAGTCCCTTTATTTCTTCTTCAACGAAAGATCTAATATAATTTTAAAAATAGCGGAGTAAAAAGAATAGAAAGTAAACAACATCATGTAATGGTGATAGCTATGAAAATAGCATCAATAGTAAATGATATAATTTTTTTCTTAAAAAAGAAAAAAAATATATTAAAGCCTTCGTAGATGTGTAAAAGTAAAACGAGTGAACGTGTTGTAGAGACTTTTTTAAAATTCAAGAAGAAAAACTTCAAATTGAAAAAAAGAAACTAGAAGTATTAAGAGCGTTGGGCTTCATTTTTTAAGGTGATTTAAATTAATAGTTTGAAATGCTGAAAATTTCAATGCGTCATTATTCATATGTGTCATTATTACACATCAAGAATAAAGAATTTGTCACTATAAGCAAAAGCACTAATTCTTAAAAGAGTTACAGAACAACCGAACTTCTCAAGCAATTCCACCAAAACTTCAGAAATATTTCTGACCTGTAATCAGTCATGCATCAGTGCGATCGGACGGCCAGAAGGACATGTCTAAATCGACACAGAATTATACGCTGAGCAATATATATATATGTTCATACCGCAGATCACTACTTCAAGTAGTTACAAACTCCATTCCAAAGTTAATATAACCTTCACGAAGTGCAGGGTATAAAGAAGAGAAAGAGAAATTTGGCACTTTATTTTTATATCATTTTCTGTGATGACAAAAAATTATATAAAATAGATTTGAAAAAATAGTATGAAAATTTTTGTTCTAAATAAGTAATCTACATATAATATATATACATCATTTTTGCTATTACTTGAACAAATTTATTCCAAAATAAGTTTTTTAAGTAATTTATGCTGTTGCTTCATCTTTGAGACTTTACAAACATATGATAATGTCGAAACTTTTACAATTACAAAAACTTTTTTTTGTTTGCATCAATTTAGTAGTTTTAGCAGATTCGTTTCTCTGCTGTCTAAGTTATTTAAATTCAAAGTTGGAAATGAAACTACGTTACCAAAAATACTCATTTTTGAATAGTGACTTATATTTTTTTATTTAAATAGATATATGTAAATGTCTCTTAATTAATATTTTTATAATTTGAAAGATTTCATTTCGATTAGACATTTTAATTCAATTTATACATTTTCAGAACTGCTCGAAAACAAAGTTTATATGCATGCTTAAATCTTCCATCTCTACAATTAATTGAATAACATGAAACTAGTAGCGTAGTCTGAGATTTTTTCTGTAATTTCTAACTTCAAAATGTCAATTAAAAAAAAGTAAAAAGAAAAAAAAATTATTAAATTATGCTGTTTAGATTTACTTATCTGCCGTTTTCAATATGGCACCACAACGACCAATTTTCAGTCAGATGAATATTCAATACTGTATATAACGATGTATGTACAATACATGATGTACAAATTTTGTAATTTCCTTTGGGAAGTACGAAATTCACAATGATGATGTTTCAACTGTAAACCAAATATGCGATTATTTTAAATTTACAAGGTAAACATGGATGTTTGACAACAAAAATCGTATATATGTATGTTTATGATTTCAAGTTGGATTAAATAGCATCATATCTTGATATTGCAATTGCTAATTCAAAATCGAGTGTACCTTTTCATACGTATAGCAAATTATGTTATACAAGTAAAATACTGTTGTTAGAGGAGTTGTAACACGCATATATTTTATATGGATCGCTTATATAAAGTATAAAATTTTTACACAGGCATGTATTTTAAGATTGTGTAGGTCATCATTCTTATCATTATCAACCTTTGTCCATTTCGAAAATTCTTGCAGTCGTGACAAATTTTCTCTATTCCAACGTTTTCACAAAAGCTGAAATAGGTACTGCAAACATTGTTATCTGTGCAAATAATTAACTTTTTTTACTTATTTATTGCAGTGAAAACATAAGCACTTTTCAAATTTTGCAAACGCAGAAATATAGTGGTTGGCTTTTACTAAGGCGGCATACTATATTTAAACTTTGAAAGAACAAAATAGCAGTTAAAATTTACTCATCTAAAATACGTTTTTTCCAAATTCTTCAAAGTCGTTTTTCTTCTAGGCTTAAGGTTGCGAAACACAGAAATTTTAACAGCTTTTAGACATTAGTAAAAAGTTCGTTTCGTTAGAAGAAAATTTTTTTCCCAACTCTACCCAGTTTCAAGTTATCGAATTACGAGATTTGCAAAATTTTAATTTACAGCACCTTGTATTTTCAAAACCCCAAGCTTTTTCAAATTTCTAACAACGCAGAAAGCTAACGGTAAATTCCGTGCCATTGAACAATATAAGCATTTTTTTTAGCTCACGCTTTATTTCCAAGACAAGATTGCAAAGGCTTTGGTTATTCTAATAAAGTTGGCGTCATTGTTACATGATAGTGTGATGAAAGAAAAAATTTTAAAGAAAAAGGGGAACAATTGGAGTACTTGACTATAATGCAAAAATCTGATGTGTTCAGCACACAACCGACTGCAAGATACATTGTCTAAATTAGTAAAAGTATTCCAGACGACTATGAAAATGCCTTTAAACACTTTTTTAAAATTTTAAGGACACTAAAAAGTTTTTAGCCGACATTTAAGTTGGGTTAAGCCGAACTTGAGATACACACGTGCACACACAGGCTGACAGACACTTAGACCGACAGATCAACACCTATATAAAAGCAGTTTATTTACAATTCCCTACTCTGGAAAAGTATGTTAGCACCAAAAACTCGATATTGCAAAATTTGTTGCCATTTCATAACCTTTCTTATTATATGCTATTCCGGTAAAAATCTGTAACTTTAAATAAAAAAAATAAAGAAAATTTCTATTATAATAAAAGGCAGTTTTTCATTAGTACAAATTCCAATATCATTTTTGTTTATTATATAAAAAATAAAATAATATTGAATAGTGAATAAAATAATAATTTTATAGTGAATAAAATAATATTCTTAAATCTTAAATATGAGATGAGCTGCCGTATCTATGGATTGTATAATTTGTACGCATCAGCAGTATTTCAGAAATTATATAATTATAATTTTTATAAGCAAACATTATATTAACGGCAATATATATTCCATCATCTAAAGGCCTTTACATTTCAGCGAAAAATATGCTGCGGACATGTATTTTACATTTTGTTTCATTGAAAATAAAAATCGAACATGCATGTTAATATACAATAATAATAATAATAATAACAATTATAATAAAAGTAGTACTAATAACAATGATAATAGCAATAATAATAATAATAGTAATAATAATAATATACTGAGAAAAATTTTATCTAAATTAGATATCTTTTGTGATCATATTTCAATATTATGTTCACCCGCAGTTTTAAAAAAACAGGTGCACATTCATAATAATGTATGTTTGTGCTTAAAATTTTATTTCTAATTTTTTTAAACAAAATATTTTAAAATATTCAATTCTAATACATTCATGTACATACATATATTTGAATAAAATTATTATTTTGTTTGCCTAAACCTTTTCTTTATTTGAAAAATTTATTTTTGTATGATACTCCATGATTTAATAATTATGTGTTTCTATATGCCAAACCACAGTTTCGAATATTATTCAATTCATATAGAAAGCTTAAAAAATTTAGTTAGGAAGCTTTAAAGAAAATATACATACAGACAAAATATCCTGATCTCACATATTTTTGGTTCGAAAAATCGAAATAATTTTAACGTAAGTAAATGTCAGCTTTTGTCAAAGACATCAGATGTTTTGTGGCATCTGAATATTAATGCTGTATTTGTTGTTGTTTTGAATATTATGTTTCATCAGCAAGCTTTATAAAAATATACATACGGAATATATGTACGTATATAGTTAGAATTTTATTTTTATTGTTCCAAGCCAAAAACTGTAACATGCTAAATTTTAATACATTCATATACATACATACATATATTTGAAAACAATCATTTTTTTGTTTTTGTAGAAAGCTTTAAAAATTTAGTTAGGAAGCTTTAAAAATATAATATACATACATATTTATGTACTTAACAATTATAAAAATATTTTTTTGGAAATTTTCTTTAAACTTTTATAATAATATTTATCTGTTATATATTAAAAAAAATAAAACAAAAAATTTAAACAAAATGAAAAAAAATTTTTTAAAATAATCGAAAAAAATAAAAATAGGACAACATCCAGGCAAGCATTGTTGCAATAAATTTCTGGCTATCAGACTCCCGCGCTACCCACTAGGCTACGCAGTACCTTAAATTTCCCTTTATAATTCTATATTTTATTCATATTTCGTATAACTCTTAAAAAACCATCCTATTTTACATTATAATATATACAAAGCTACTTCTCAGGTATCAAAAAGTACGGATACTTCTAGAAGAACTAGAGACATGGGACAAAAGGCATTAGATAGGGTTTTGCCTCTTAGATCCCATAAAAAGCATTAATTCCACCCACCCTTCCTCTTCACCCTCTCCAAAGATGCTTTATAACCGTTTTTTATAAAATGGTACTACATTCTGTAGTACCATTTTGTAAAACAATATTGTATATAAATTCATATTTGGAAGTGTGATTTATAACAAAAAGTGATCACTTTCTTAAGAAAATTGTGATGTTTTAATAAAATATTGATTTGATAATATTATTATCCCTGATATTGATTTGTAAGGCTAAAGCTTTTAATTCCATTTTAAACAAGAACAAAAAAATAAAATAAAATTATCAATAAAAAAAATTAATTTGACAATTCGCATTTTTCAGGGTTCGAACATGAGATTCTTTGTATAGAAATCGTATACTAAACGCGTTACCCTATATAATATTAGTATTAACTAATTAAACATTCACGAGTTTTATTCGCATGTATTATAAACTCCAAATATATACGTGCCTAGATTTTAGACTAGATGTAGTATTAGTAGAATTAGATGTAGTATTTTACAATTTTATGAGATATAAGTCAAATTCAAGTTATAAAATAAATTACTCAAAAGAATCTCAAAGGAACTAATTTTTTGTTTAATTATGTACTTTTTGGTAAATATTTTTAAAAGTTTTTCTTATTTCAAGTTTTATCTTACAAAATATAAGGATAAAAATATCATGTAAGTATTTTACGGGTGTGTTTTTGAAGAAAAAAAGTAAACTTTAATTATCTCACATACAGAATGGAACACAATTTCAAAACTACAAACATAATACTTGCAAAGCTTTCAATGCAAACACACGCGACTAGTATAACATAAACCTATTTTAATCCGTCTTAAAATCAAAAGCGCTAAAATTATTTCAATTATACGGATAAAAAGAAACTAAAAGGGAAATTTATAGCAATTTTGTAGATAATCCAATTTTGATATTTGAATGTTGAAATAGAGGTTATAAGTAACTCTTTTGGCAGTAGCCCTTTCGAGTTTTTCTAAATAAAATATAGCTGAATAAAAAATATTTTGTTGGGCACAAGTACATCAGTATTAAAATGAAAACATTACCAAATAAGAAATAATTTATTAGTAATAATATGAATATAAATATTCCTCGAAATTCCACAAAAAATATTTTCAATTTCGCTACAAAATATTTACAATATTCTAAATAGAGAATTAATTTTCATAAACGTCTCAAAAGTTTTACAAAAGTTAAACAAAATTTATATTTCTAAAACTGTGTTGACTTATGTGAAAACTAGTTATAAGGTGTAGCTTTCGTGAATTCTTATATAGTTTTTGTCTGTTCTCTTATAAAATACATCTAAATTAGATTCTAAGTATCTTAACAGAAGGAATCATCCATGTTTACGTTAGAAAAAAGCGTCACAGTCCATTGTGGAAAAATTCAGCAACACATCGCTGGTTTTAATTCTAAGACCTCGAACATTTTGATAGTAAATTGAAATATTATTCAAAGTTATTGGAATGCTTCCTACGCACGCAGGTGGATCATACCAAATTATTTTGGAGTGACTTTAAAGATCTATGAACATTTCGAACAAAAATGCGAGGAAGTCGATATTCCTGTCATTCTTTTGAGACAATATATTTAACGTCTCATGATATCGATTAAAAATATCCAGCAACTACGAGTAACCCGCGGGAAGACCATTTCTCTCTATAAAAACTTTTAAGCTAAATTTCGTCTTGTTATTATGGTGTACAATGTACATGGTCAGCCGCAATGTGCGAAGCGACAAGGAAAAGTTTTACTTTGTCATAAAGAGTGCAGCTTGACAAGCTTTTTCGCCATACGAACTATAGGTGGTAAAAGTGGGTTGAACAGCTTTTTCTTTGAAAAGCTTGGGTTCAGCAGATGCATTAATACTAGTTCTTATAGTACGAAAAGTACCGCACCCAATGAAATAAAGGGTATTCACCATTCTTTTCACTGGTGCAAGTACGATCAGACATGTAAATAAAAACATTATTATAATTGTCAATATTAGTAGTATTACTATTATTTTTGTTTTATTACTAATAAAAACATTTAATAACTGAAGTTATAACAATTGTTGTTACTATATAAACAATAAATAACTAAAGTTAACGATAGAATCGTACATAAGGTAGTACAAGCGTAACATCAAAACTACTGACATGTTAAATTTGCATGGAAATTTTATAACAGAAACAAAATAATGCTTTTTAATCATAAAAATGTAATCTGAAACTTTTTAAATTAAGTATTAAATTTTTTAATATTAAGCTTTTGTTGCTTACTTTAAATATTTGGCATAAAATTATGTCACACTCTTTAATAAATGCAAAGTTATGAAATAATTAGTAAAAATAGATCGAATTTGTAACTTAAACTTTAAGTTTATATTTGTACAGGCTAAACTCAGCAGTTTCAATGCCCGTGAAGAGCATAGGCCAATTCAATAGCGTATCGGGACAAGTCTAGCAGTTATTTTACCTGTGAAACATAGTACAACTTCAGAACTGTCTAACAAATGTTACTCATCGTACCAAGAGTAGGATAGTTGCAAATATCAACGTTTCGATCTAAACAGGGGCTCGTCAGATAGAAACGTTGATATTCCGAGGAAACGTCAATCTAAGAACATCACAAAACAAAACCGAGTATCGAATCAACTCAAACTCTTCCACCGAAAAGCTTTCAAAGCCTACAACGGCCTATAAATGAAAAGTAACTTCATGAAATCAGCAAACTGCTCTCTACAGTGAAAGAATTGGTACCATTCAATGGGATCATTCACACGGTCGAGAGTTTGTTAAAAAATTGAGACAGTTCATCGATCGATTTTGCAACACGACTGGCAAAAAATTCGAGGAAACGCCGATTCGGCGTTAGTCTCAAATAACACATATAATGAGGATTGGAGCTAGATAAAAGTCCTCGTATTATGCCGATAAATATCACGCAGAGGTGTCTCGCACTACCTGAGGCCTACTCTCCAAGTGTGGAAATTCAAAACATAAACTTCCAAAGCATACAAGCGCACGACAGAAAATTCAATAATTCAATTGTAGTACTTACAAAAACTTCACAATGTAACAATAACATCTGCATACCAAAAACTAGTGTAAAAGGCCCGACTACAGTTTCAGCAAGATCAACACAGTCGAAGCCACCTGCCCGATGAGCATTGATGGATCAGTGAAAGGTTTCATAAACAACCCGAGGAGAAAATTCCAACAGAATTAACAGGGAATTTTTTGCGTTGAACCAGAAGAAGAATATTATCAAACACTATGATAACGAGCGAGAATTAGAAGAAACAGAGAAGAACGAAGAAAATGAATTAGATTTAATTAATCAAGCCTGTCTTGTGTACCATGTATAGAATATACTAAGGACAACGAAATCTTGAAATATCTGATCCACACAGGTTGCAAATAAAACTTTCATAAAAACTGAATTAGCTTCGGTTTTTCTGCTGAAAAACCATTTATCATAAAATCAGCGGGTGGAATTATTAAAACTAATAAAAAAAAAGTAGAAAATTCTTCAACAGCATAAGTAACCCTATTGAAACAACGTTGTTGTTGCCTGTACTCAAAACTTTTGGTGGCATTATAGGCGATTACACCTTAAAGGAAATAGAAGCAGTTATAGACTGAAAAAAAATATATATTGAAGATGGCACCGGATATAAACATTCTTTTCAGGCATGTCAAGCAAATTTAATAGCAAATTTGTCAAGCAATAATAGCGAACACTGCTTTCTATTACTAAATTTTCGAAATTTCGTTGAATTTAATTCCCAGGTGTAATTTTCAATATTTTTGATATTGATTGAAAATGTTGATTAACAGCTTGATCTTTCAGCCGTTTTATTATTTTTTAATATCGAAAACAATTGTTCATATAAATATTTAATTGCGAACACTGCTTAAACACGCTTTGTTGATTTATAGGTAAATAATTAAAAAATTTAATAATTTCCACTTCTCTAATTTTTTTTTAATACCGAATTGCACAACATTTCGGTTTCATTTGTAACTTTGCATCAAGTGTTTCAATAACAGCAGAAAATGGAAAAGTAAATAGGTTAAATTCATTTTGACAAATATCGAAATCTAAAAATTTTGTTGCTTTCTTTCAAATTCGGTTACTAATAACTTATTCTAATTAGAATATTCGGAAAATTTGGAATTTATTACATTGATCTCCTGTTTACAAATATAATAAAATTAAACTAGCTCGAACATATAAATATTTGATTTTTAGAACAGTCGTTTTCGTTGTTTATTTTTGGCTTATGCATAAGTTTGGTTTTTGGGTGTGTGATAAACTCCCGCAGAACCGTCACTCTTTTTTCAGCACTTTCTTAGTGATCTAAATCAATATTTGTAACAAAATTGTCAGAATTAAAATTCACAATTTTCAGAAATTGTAACGGGCCGCAGGATCAGGATCTGTTAGCCGCATGCAGCCTGCGGACCTCCTGATTGACATGCCTGCTTATAAAATAAGAGCATTCTATTGAAGTCAACAATTTGGAAATTAGAGACGATTACCTATATGCATAGATCCAAAAAAAATTAAAAAGACAGATACACAACCACACACCACCAATTAACATACAGGAAAACATAGAGACAACTTTCGAAGCTGAAGTCAGATATATACCGATGAACTACCATTAAATTTATGCGTATGCGATACGTATGAGAAGTGAAGCTGACGGTCATATAAAGAAATTACTACCTGACGAAATTATAAAACCATCGAAGGGTACGTACAACTAATCTATTTGGATAGTTGAGAAAAAGGATGGACGCCTCCGGTATCAAGAAATAATGAATGGAAGAAAGATAACCGCAGAAGACACCTACTCGATTTCGGATATTGCAAATACCATCTGTTACGTTTACATCGATGACGTCATCATTTTCGGGGTTAAAAACGAAGACAAACACCTAAGAAATGTGAAGAAAGTATCTTCAACAACATTTACGTGTAAATCTGGGCAAAACGGAGTCTTTAAAAGGAATAAGAAATAGCGAAACCTTCAACCAATCTAAGACGAGGGAACAATACCCAAATCAAAACAAATCAATCAAAAAAGATGACAACTAGCATATATGAGGAAGAATTAAAAACATTGCAAAAATTAAAAGAGCTGTTAACATCAGCAGAACTGCTAATTTTACCGAAAATTTAATTGCAGATTTGCAGAATTTTTTCTGCTACCAGATTTGCAGAAGGAGTTGATACTAACCACCGATGTGTCGAACGGAAGAGGTTTGCGCAACAAACGAAAATTAACCTCTTGCGATCCTATGGGCGTTAGACAAATTGAGAAATTATTTATATGGCGCAAAAATGATCAAGGTACTGATCGAGCATCAGCCGTTAACATCTGCAATGAACAACAGAAAAAATAATTTTAAATTGAAGCGTTGGAAAGCTCGCATCGAGGAGTCCTGCTATAGACAGAACCCCTGTTTAAAAAAATGAAGTAATGGCAAGGAACAATCGAATGAGAATCGGAACTGAATCAGTGGGCCGCAGAGTTCAAGGCCCACTAAAGAAATCCAGTCAAACTAACTAAACATTTTTTTCTTTTCAAATTAGGAATGTTGAATTAGCAACAACCTTTCAAATCTATCAATATGACACGCAGCTGGTCACCATTAATCAAGGCGTTGGAAATGTAGAACGGTTATTTTCATCTTGTCTCCAAAACAAACCTAGAAAGCTATCAGACAGTATTGTAATTAGTTGCAAAAGAATTACGGCAAGCTACTACAAAAAGTAAACTCATATCCCAACAGAGCTATCATGTAAAATAAAACGTGTAGCTAATGGCTAAACTTGGTGATAAACCAAAAATATCAAGTTGCTCTGTAAACTGGTTAGATAGCGCATGGAAATGGTTAGGCGGATTTTCAGACCATACAGACTGAGACAATATAAAATTAATGACATTCTGATTAAAACAGCACAAAAAACGATAAAAAGGTCCAACCAAACAACGAGCAAACTCCATACTGAAGCAGAATATAAACAAATTTTATTCTATACTGTCTTTTTTATTCTATTTTATTCTAAGAATTAAAAAAAGCGACAATTGTTATAACCGACATATTGAAAAAAAAAATTATTTCGTCTAATAAGCACTTCCATATTCTTATATAATGGAGTCCACTGAACGCTCTAAACCAGCCGTTGTTACAAAAGGAACAATAATGCTGCATGTTATCTCAGTTCCAATAACAAGTGCAATTGATTACAACCACATTCAAATTCGATTCACAACATGATCCACAATACCATAAAATGAATAGACATAGAACATAAGCACTTACTCATAAGCTAAGAATAAAAAAACCCAGTCAGAACTACGGAGAAAAAAAGATCCTTGTCAGAACCATGGAGACATAACGACGTGCAAACCTTCGCAGAATAAAATTAGTAGAAAACCATTGTATCAACCAAATATTTATATATAACTATGTGTAACAAAAGAGAACAAATCGAAATAATAAATGACGACACAATTTCCTTTGCAGTTTTAATGACAGGATTACAAAACCTCTATCAGAGAATTTTCTGATATTCCAATGAAACAATTAGAATGAAAAACTGAACAGCACATGTTTTACCAGCAGTTATGCATCTAAATGGCATAATTGCCATTACCACAGACATCAGCATTACATCAGTTATTCTCTTTGTCGCAGCAATACTAATAGTGAGAAAACTTACAACAAAACGTTCTACTTGGGCATCACCATTTCTAGCATTAACCATATTTCGACTTAATGATATTGTAATAGAGTCAATAAACATCCCACCAAGTTATACCACATCCACGGGTCGTGGATTTTTCATAGGTGAAGAGTTAACGATAGAACCGTACATAAGTACACCCATAACATCAAAAATGCTGACATATCACATTTGCATGGAAATTTGCATGAATACAGAAACTTTTTCGTAAAAAATTGCTTTGTAATTGCAAAATTGTAATCTGAGACTTCTTTTTTTTAATTTAATTTTAATTTTAAACTTTTGTTACTTACTTTCCATATTTAACATAAAATTATCTCACACGCTTTTAATAAACAATAAATGCAAAATAATCAATTAATTAGCATAAATAGATCGATTGTGTAAGTTAAAGTTTAAGCTTAATTTTGCAACTCGATCAAAGTACAATAATAATCTTGGCATGAAATCAAAATAAAACTTTTTTTAAACTTCAAGCGATTAATCGTTGACTTTAATATTATTAATGTATATATTATTATTTTTATTATTGTTATATCCGTACGAACGTATGTTTGCAGGGTATACTAAATTTGCTTTACCGTTTGTAACGCTAAGAAATAATGGTTTGAGATATAGACTCAAGTGTATGTTTTTGATCAGTATCGAATTCGGAGTCGATTTAGCTTTGTCTATACGTCCATCCGTCCGTCCCACCGATAACTCAAAAACTAATTGAACCAAGTTCACCAAATTTTCACAAAGGGTTCATGATGTAAATGCCAGAACCATATTTAAATTTGTATAAAAGCTGTCGTATTAATATTTCGCACAAGTTAATATACTAGTAGGCCCAATGTGTTTCATAAAGTCGTTGAAATTGCAACTCAGGTAGCTGCCATACACCTTCAAAAGTAAATTTAGCTATATCTCAGACACAATAAAAATTGTGGAATTGAAATTTCGCAAAATCAAATATATTAGTAGGGCCAATGTGTTTGATAAAATTTGTTAAAATTGCTTGACTCTTTCTGGTAGCAGCCATAAGACTTCAAAAATTATTTGGCATTATCTTAGAAATTATAATATAAAAACATTGTGAAAGCAAGTGTATTACCAGGGCTGTTATGTGTGATAAGAACCGTTGAAATTTCTTAACTCCTTCTATTAGTTGCCGTAAAAATTTAATGGTAGTTTGGCCATGTCTTAGAAAATATTGAAAAGTACTGAAATTTTGTATACAAAAAAGTACAAATTATTGAAATTTTACATAAATTAATATGGTTATATGGCAACTTAAAATTGTTGTCTGTCCCATAGTCAACTACGGCAAATTTTCATAACTCGGACATTGGATAACAAATTCGTACGGGTATCATAGAGTTGACACGATCAACTCTATTTTTTCTCGTTATTCTTACTATTATTATAATTATTTTTATTGTTATTATTATTACTATTACAATTGTTATTGTTACTTTTATTATTATTATTATTACTATTATTATTATTACTATTATTTTTATTATTAATACTATTATATTTTTATTAATGCTCGCACTATTTACATCACAAACATTATTAGTTGATATTAAGAAAACACTTTTTACAGGGAGAGAAATTGGAAGCGGTAAGGAAATATAAGTTAATGGATATTCAAAAACGAAGAGAAGTATACCGCACTGTGTTTGATGAACATATACATGATTCATTGCTACAACGAGGTGAAAGACGTTTTTCTTACAAAGCTTTACAAGGAGCAATAATGATAACATTTTACAGAGACGAACCAAGGTTTAGTCAACCACATCAGATTCTAACTCTGTTAATGGATATTGATTCTCTCATAACTAAGTGGAGATGTAAGTTCAAAATATGTTTATTTTTTTAAAAATACCCCTCACATTTTATTTAAATATAGTCTAATCTTAAAATGTAGTCTTTAATAGCTCATTTTCAAAATTCTCAATTAAATAGTGTTTAAAAGATTGTAGAAAAAAGTAGCAAAATATATAACGTGATAATGCTATTTTCACTCTTACTTTGTTACTATAATTTATATTACAAATTTGATTTGCAGGTTACTTGAGCAAGTATATATTAGAGGACAAGGGACAAGGGATTGTACATTTACGGTTGTAATTGATTTCAGGAATGATTCTTTTATCAATTTCCAGAAAGAAACGGAGGGCGGGAGAGGGGAAAGAGAGAGGCTTAAATACATTATTTAATCAATTTTAAGGTTTAAGGCGGGTATTATTTAAGATAAATAAAAGGAAAACATTAGAATAACCCAAGAAGTTGTGAATTTAAAGTTAAAGGCAGGTTAAGACTTAAAGGGTTGTAATATAAATTTACTAAGTTTTTTTGTAAAGGAAGAAAAACAGTTTTAACAAAGTGTAAAAAACAAATAATATTTGATATTAAGTATTATCAAATGAATATTCAACTACAAATAAAATTTTGCTTTCTCTCAAAATAATAAAAAACTTTTTTAATTTTGGAAGTGTAAAATAAATCACAGCAAACAAACCCTCTCGGACATATATTCTGTTTTGGAGTTGGTCAAGGCAGAACATTGAAGTGTTTGCAATTTTTTCTTACTCAATAATTTTATGCAACGGTTATATGAACGGAATATGCAATTCTCACCCACATAAACAATAAGATTTTTTGCTCTGTTTCCAGATCAAACCGTACATATTGTGTGCTAAACTCAACAGTACTCCCACAGTAAGATGACTGTACGCCTTTAGACAAACAAGAAACTGCTACAGAACAGTCATTACAGTTACAGTTTAGTTTCTACATTCTTATTGATAACTCGGATTTATGGCAGGTAACGTCAGCTTTTTAACCTATAAAAATTGCGTTTATGCTGTTGAGCCTTTTCAACTTGTAGAAAATAGGGGCAAAAGAAAGTGAAACGAACGAGAACTCTCAATTAGTCCAAAGTGTTGATATTATGTTTTCCATATAGGTATATCACATCTTTTGGTATGTTTTACAGTTTAGTAAACTATCCCTGGCAAATAAGAAAGTAAGAGAGAATTTGTTCCTCTTTTGTTCCCACAGTGTCCCTAACGCAAATAGATTAAGAGAAATGCAAGGCTTCGTCCAGCTAACTAGTTCTCCACTTAGCTACCTTAACGACATTGTGTCGCGATTCTTAAAAGAATAGAGTTATCACTGCTGAATCAATAACATTGCTTCCAGTTTGGCTTTCAATACAAATGGAAATTTTGACATTTATACGTCATATCATAACTTAATTTTGTCTATTTTGCACAACTCGCTAGCAGCCAACATTTTCCCTTAAAAAATACTGGCAGCGTTAGAGAGATAGAAGAAACTATTGAAAATTTGGGCTATTGAACTGTTTGCTGATCTTGAAAAATTTCATACAGCTGCCATGTTATATTACTGAAAAAATACCAGTATTTCAAAACAGAATTTTAAGTTTTGCTAATTTTCATTTCTTAAACTTATAGAGCTTTAACCGTTGATCGCTGTTCGCTGTCCGCTAATAATTGAAAAAAGTTACCACATTGAAATGATTGAAATAAAACTATTTGATTTTAATAGAAATGTATTATTTTCAATATTTGGCACATTAAAAAAAGAATATGACAAAAGTCGTATGATAATTAAATTCATTTTTAGTAATATTGTAAAGTTAACATGTTGTAATATTGTACACTAACCTGTACTTGAAGACACTAAAAATTAATTAATTTACTTATTTCTAAATTTCAATTCAAATTCGAGTCGTGTTACATTTTGTATTCCTCATATTTTTACAATTAGACCAAACAAAATTGCATCTCAAATTCATACAGCATTTTTAAAATTATTCAATAATCAGTTTTTCATAAAACTCTCTTAAGAGTCTAAAGAGTTTTTCATAAAGCTTAATTTCTTAATTTTCACTAACACACAGCACTATTAATATTGTACTACTTTATATACCATTGGTTTAATCAAATTAATTTTTAACTATATATTTTTTCACTTATCAACATTAGATAATCATATAATGATGGTACAGCGAATGATTGGATCTCAGCAAATAGGAACTGGTGGGTCTTCTGGCTATCAGTATTTGCGCTCTACTTTGAGGTAAACGCAATAAAAGTATGAAAATTACAGATTAAAATTTTATTTACTTACAGTGATCGCTACAAAGTTTTCCTGGATTTATTTAATTTATCAACTTTCTTGATACCTCGGCCATCAATACCTCCATTAAATGATGACATAAAAGCTACTCTTAAAACGATGAACCATGTAGATTAAAGTTCAGATATTCTGTGTAATATATCTTTACTATAACAAAATAAATAAAGTAAACGTACATCCAATGCATAAATACAATTATTCTATTTTAAGTATATTAACATAAATATGGCTGCTAACAGTCTAGATGAACTTGAATTTCTAGTTTTCGTTTTTAACCCAATTATTAGCTCATTATTGAGTAAAACAAAAAATTCTTTTTTTCTAAAATTTGTACATTTCTCGACTTATTCGCAACCACAAAACGCACTGGATAATTTTAGCGCGATTCTGGCTCATTATTGGGTGGAAAAAAAATCTCAAAAAAATTTTCCTTCTCAAGAATTTGTCCATTTCCCGAGTTATTAGCACGTACCATATGCACTGTGCATTGTTTGTGCTGTTCTTATCGAACACAAACCAATATTAGCAAAAATTGTAAGGTCACTAAAATTCTCCGTAAATGGACGTATAAATGCCAAATTTTTTTCAAGCACCTCACAATTTTTGTTTATTTCTGTACAGTTTTGCCGTCACTAAAAAAAAATCCAATAGAAGGCAACAAAATATACAACGTTATATTGTATATAAAATATACAAAAATGTGTACAAAAAATAAAAACAATACAAATTTTAAACTAATAATGTTAATATCTTGAAAAAGAAGATTATTTGAAAAGAAAAGATAACAGGAAATTTAATTATTTTAAAGAAAAAAAAAATGCGCAGCGAAAGCATGAACATGCAAAGGACAGGACAAGTCGCAAAATACGTCGTTTTTTTTTTCAAAAATGTATACATTTTGCGACTTGTTTCTACGTACCCAATGCACTGGATAATTTTGATGTCATTCTGAGCCAATGATATTTTCAAGGACATTGGCTCATTATTCGCCTCAAAAAAAGTAATCAAAAAAATTATACTTTTTTTTAATTGTATACATTTTCCTACTTGTTACTGCGTACCAAATCGGCTCATTATTCAGTTGTCAAAAAACTTTTTTTTTAAATTTTGTACATTTCCGAATTTACTGCTATGTACAAAACGCACTGGCTAATTTTGATGCGATTCTGAGCCAATGGTATTTTTGCAGAAATTGGTTCATTATCGAGCTGGAGAAATTTTTTTAAAAATTTTGTTCAATTCCCTAAAATTGGCTCTATATTGATTTAAAAAAAAAAAGTTTTTTAAAAAATTTGTAAATTTCTCGACTTCATAGCACAAACCAAACGTGTAATGTAATTTTTAAAGAGTTGTCTAGAGAAACAGATTAAATTCTTTAAATCAAAAGGAACTGAAAGAAGAGAAAAGCCCAGAGTTCTGCACAAAGAAAAAATGCTCAACTCAAAAAACATAAACCTCCGCCGGTAATAGTATGTAATATAACTTATTAGAAGCAGCTAATAAAAATCCTTAAAAAGGAAAGTATTAACGTGAAGATAAACATGATGAAAAATGATTAACTAAAACAAAATATTGAAAATGAATATAGACAGTTAACTAAAGTTGTTAAAAAAGCTAAATTGGAATATTGATGAAAATAAATATACGAAGCTAATCAAAATAATGGTCAGAGAGATATATCTATCATATGAGCTGCAGGATATAAGCGTGAGCTTATCCCGAATACATTTAAATGCATAGATGTCATCAACAAAATTAAAAATAAAAGAAAATGACTTAAATATTATTCAAAAGTTTCCCCTAATCAGGTTGTTCTTCGATTTTACATAAGGCATAAATAAATACTTAAAAAATAAAATATCTTCAACACATGAGAGTTAAAATTGATAATGGGTCCATGTTGCAGTGCAGAAGATACCAAAAGACGAAGCACGCTTTGCTAGATACCAAGGTGAGTTGCTAGGAGAAAAGGAATCGGCCAAAACGGGTCCTGGGTAATCATGAAGCAACCCCAAGAGCGATTCATGATTTATCCTTAAATAAGGGAAAAAATTATTTTAACATATTTAGAAGTGGTCAAAAATGATGCAAGAAGTGCTACAAGGAATTGACAAGATCATAATAAGACTATAACTACTATGGAGAATCGCTATTCCGAAATGATTTCCGAAAAATGTCAGTATATAAAATACGAATTGGTACCTGGAACGCTTATGGCATTCTAAGCATGAATTGAAGGTTTTTCATAGAGCTAAAAGTGTCTAGTTCAATGTACGTTTGTTGTCAGAAACACATGTGGGGAAGGATTTGGATGTACTTGGTTATAGATGCTATAGGACAACTCACCCTGGTTCATTCAAGCCATTCGGAAAATAGGATGTTCCTATCATTCTACTGGCAGTTTGATTTATTGGCCTAAAAAAAATCCGGATTTTATTCACTTTTTTTACCTTAAAGCATTTCGGCAACTATATAGGCTCAAGCATGATGGTGTTAGAAATATAAGTCTTAATTCTGATTTGCAGACTAGAGATCAACTAAATTTTGAAGAGGATGGTTTTATCAAATTGATACAGAAAGCCGCCTGGAAAAGAGCAAGATTCTCTGGATTCAAATCTATACCAAGTAATTATTTTAGGCATATAACTAATTTAATAGTATAATAACTAATATTTAAATGTCAAAAGTTGCGTCTTAGTTTAAATAATAAGCTTTCGCGCCTGGGTAATAAAATATAAGAAAATGGATAATTGCATGGAAAATAAAGATAAATGAAAGTACATCTGCATATGTAAATTTCACAAACACGAATTTAGTACACCACAACTGAATGGCGCTATCAATCCAAAACACAGCGAAAAACCAAGGTATTACTTTGGATATGAAGCTGAGATGTAAAGTAGAAATATAAAAAACTATTGTACAAGAAGCTGTTCATATACAACCAAATGATAAAGCATATATGGACGTATGGCTTGCAGCTATGGGGTTGTGCCAAGCAAACGCACATCAAACAAATAAAAACTTTCCTGAATAAGGTCTTTCGTAATATGGTGGGTGATCTCTGGTATGTGAGCAATAGTGACATTCGTAGGAATCTGGGTGTCCCCCAAGTAAGTGAGGAAATAAGGAACAGCAAAACTAATGTTTAGTCTGTTTGACTAGTTTAAAAAGTTTATGATCATCCAAGTGCGTTTTAGGTTGGGTTAAAGTCCCCCACTGCTAATAGCTCTGATGAAAGTTTTTAACACCTGTAATAAAAAAAATTATTGATTTGAGAAAATGTTTTTTTTTTACAAAAATTTGTACATTTTTCTACTTATTAGCACATTCCAAAGGCACAATGATTTTAATGGTAATTTTGGCACAGTTCTGTACCAACGATGTTTTCGCGGAAATTGGTTCATTATTGAGATGAAAAAGAGCAAAAAAAAATTTTCTTTTTTTTTCAAAAATTTGTGCATTTCTCAGTTTATTAGTGCCAAATGCCTGAAGAAAAAATTTCCAAAAAAAATTTTTTTTTCTAAAAATGTATACATAGTTCGACCTGTTCCTACGTACAAAATTTACCGGGTAATTTTGATGCGATTCTGAGTTGATATTTTGGTGGAAACCGGTTCATTATTGCTGTCAACGAATAGTTCCCAAAAAAAATTTCCGTATATCAAAAACTTGTACCTTCCCCGAGTTGTCAACAATTTCTATATGTACACAAACTACACAAACCACTATGCGTAAAAATTGTAACTTTTTTACGAAATCTTTTTGTATCAAATAAAATTGGCGAAAATTTATCGCTCATTAGTTGCAAATAAATTCTTTCCTTTTTCAAAATTTTGCACAATTTCCTTATTATCTTCTTCATGTTCACTTTTAGTGTCTCAGCTTGCTAATCTATTTTTTATTTCTTTTGTTTCCATAGTCAACTTAAATGCTTTGCAATATACATATTTAAATTTTAAAACTAAAACCAAGTAGATATATTTTGAATTTTGCAATGCTTTTACAATCGCCACTACTTCGAGCTTGTTACTTTTATATCTACTTTCAGCTTCTGTGGTTTTATAGCTTAAGTAAGAAATGGAATGGAAATTATTATCATCATGTTTTTGCAATAACATAACTCCATATCTAATATAACTCGCATCTCTGTAATTCGATTATTGATTCTGAGTTGCAATTTTTAATTTCTGACTTCTTATCTTGTTCAAAATTACTTCCATTATTAATAAAACATTAATTTTGGTGCGATCCAGAGTTTATTAATGCCTTTTTCGCGGAAAATTTTCCTTATTTTCAAAAATGTGTACGTTCTCTGGCTTGTTACAAAATACCCAATGCACTATGTAAATTTGATCCGATTCTAATTCAATGGATCGCGGAAAACTGCCTCGTTATTGACCTGAAGCAAAAATTCAACAATAACTTTGCTTCTTTCAAAATTATACATAAATAAATGATTCTGAGTCAAACATATTTTGGCGGAAAGCAACCTATTATTGGCATAAAATTGCCAAAAAAATTTTCCTGCTCTCAAATTTCCCAAAAAATTTTGTGCTCATTTTTTAGTTATAAAAAAACCTTTTTCCTTTTCAACATTTTGTACAGTTTTCGAATTATTGCCATGTACAAAACACACTCGGTAATTTTGTTGCATTTCTGATATGCAATGATATTTTCGCTGAAATCAGCTCTTTGTTCAATTATATAAAAGCTTTTGTTTTATTTCAATATTTTGTACAATTTCTCGACTGAGCTATAACAAACACACAATATTACGAATGTAAATACAATATGTCAATATTATAGCAAATTTGAATTCGTGAAAAAAGTTTTTCATAATGTTCTTTCTTTTCAAAAATTTATACAATTTAAGATTTGTTCTTACGTACCAAATGCGAAAAATTTGTTCATTATAGAGTTGGAAAAATTTTTTAAACTTCTTTTGAAATTTTTATATATTTATTTTCTATATAGATTCTGAGTCGGGAAAAAATCCAATATAGATTTGGTTTTTTTCCCTTAAATTTGCTAATTTTTGGCCTAAAAAAAAATTCTCAGAAAATTTCTTTATTATATATATATAGCTACTTCTCAGGTGGTAAAAAGTACGGGTACTTCTAGAAGAGCTAGAGATATGGGACAAAAGGCATTAGGTAGAGTTTTGCCTCTAGATTCATAGAAAAATCTGACAGTAGAACTTTTTAGCCCCGAAATAGCTCTATTTTAACATTTTCTGAAAAAAATTTTGTATAACAAAAGCGCCTTTTTCTTTTATATTTTATATTACTAGAAACGCAAACCAGCAAATGAAATAATACTTTTTATTATTAGAAACACAAACCGAGAACGAGAAATAAATAATATTCGAAAATACAATGATGTCACATATATTTTAATTTCGAAAAATCGAAATAAACTTAAATAAATGTCAGATTTTATAAAAGACATCAGATGTTTTGTGGCAACTGAATATTAATGCTTCATTTGTTATTGTTTTGAATATTATGTTTCGTCAGCAAGCTTTAAAAAAATATACATACACAATTTATGTACGTATGTATCTACCTAAAATTTTATTGTTATTGTTCGAGCGAAAACCTGTAAAATGCTAAATTCCAATCCATTCACATAAACATACATACATATATTCATATATGCATACATACATATATTTTTACATACATAAATTATTATTTTGTTTTTGACTAAACTCTTCTTTATGTTAAAAATTCAATCCTATATGTTTACCCACAGTTTAAAAAAAACAGGTATCCATTCATAATTATGTATGTTTGCATTTATAATTTTATTTATAATTTTTCCAACAGCAAAATTTCAAAATTTTCGATTCTAATACATTCATATGTACATACGTTCATATGTTGGAACGAAAAATTTTAAAATCTTCAATTCTAATCCATTCATATATACATACACACATATATTCATATATGCATACATACATATATTTTTACATACATAAATTATTATTTTGATTTTGACTAAACCTTTTCTTTATGTTTAAAATTCAATCCTATATGTTTACCCACAGTTTAAAAAAAACAGGTATCCATTCATAATTATGTATGTTTGCATTTATAATTTTATTTATAATTTTTCCAACAGCAAAATTTCAAAATTTTCGATTCTAATACATCCATATGTACATACGTTCATATGTTGGAACGAAAAATTTTAAAATCTTCAATTCTAATCCATTCATATACACATACACACATATATTCATATATGCATAAATACATATATTTTTACAAACATAAATTATTATTTTGTTTTTGACTAAACCATTTCTTTATTCAAGAAATTAATTTTGTAAGTTACCCCCATGATATAATAATTATGCGTTTAAAATTTATTTATATATATTCTACAGTTTTGAATATTATTAAATTCATATAGAAAGCTTAAAAAATTACTCAGGAAGCTTTAAAAAAAATATACTTACATACATATTTATGTACTTAAAATTTTTGCGAATTTTTCCAAACTATTATAAGAATATTTTTTTGGAAATTTTTTTTAAACTTTTATATATCATTTATCTGTTATATATTAAAAAAAATAAAACACAAAATTTAAACAAAATAAAAAAAAAAAATTTGAAATAATCCAAAAAAATAAAAATACGACAACATCCAGGCAAGCATTGATCCAGTAACCTTCTGACTATGAGACTACCACGCTAACCAATAGGCTACGCAGTACCTTGAATTTTCCTTAATAATTCTATATTTAATCATATTTCGTATAACTAATCAAAAACCATCATATTTTACATTATATATATATATCTACTTCTCAGGTGGTAAAAAGTACGGGTACCTTTAGAAGGGCTAGAGACATGGGACAAAGGGCATTAGATAGAGTTTTGCCTCTAGGGTCCCAGAAAAATCTGACATTGGAACTTTTTAGCCCCGAAATAGCTCTATTTTAACATTTTCTGAAAAAAAATTTGTATAACAAAAGCGCCTTTTTCTTTTATAATTTATATTACTAGAAACGCAAACCAGCATATGAAATAATACTTTTTATTATTAGAAACACAAACCGAGAACGAGAAATAAATAATAATCGAAAATACAATGATCTCACATATATTTTAATTTCGAAAAATCGAAATAAACTTAAATAAATGTCAGATTTTATAAAAGACATCAATTGTTTTGTGGCAACTGAATATTAATGCTTCATTTGTTATTGTTTTGAATATTATGTTTCGTCAGCAAGCTTTAAAAAAATATACATACACAATTTATGTACGTATGTATCTACCTAAAATTTCATTTTTATTGTTCGAGCGAAAACTTGTAAAATGCTAAATTCCAATCCATTCATATATACATACATACATATATTCATATATGCATACATACATATATTTTTACATACATAAATTATTATTTTGTTTTTGACTAAACCTCTTCTTTATGTTTAAAATTCAATCCTATATGTTTACTAAACCTCTTCTTTATGTTTAAAATTCAATCCTATATGTTCACAGTTTAAAAAAAACAGGTATCCATTCATAATTATGTATGTTTGCATTTATAATTTTATTTATAATTTTTCCAACAGCAAAATTTCAAAATTTTCGATTCTAATACATTCATATGTACATACGTTCATATGTTGGAACGAAAAATTTTAAAATCTTCAATTCTAATCCATTCATATATACATACACACGTATATTCATATATGCATACATACATATATTTTTACATACATAAATTATTATTTTGTTTTTAACTAAACCTTTTCTTTATTTGAAAAATTCAATCCTATATGTTTACCCACAGTTTAAAAAAAACAGGTATCCATTCATAATTATGTATGTTTGTATTTATAATTATACCCTGCACTTCGTGAAGGGTATATTAACTTTGGTATGGAGTTTGTAACTACTTGAAGGAGTCATCTGCGGTATGGACATATATATATATTCTTGCTCAGCGTAAAATTCTGCGTCGATTTAGACATGTCCGTCCGTCCGTCCGTCCGTCCGTCCGTCCGATCGCACGATAACTCAAAAACGAATAATGCAATCGACACCAAACTTTCACAAGTTTTTTCTTTTGTGCCAAGGACGAACCCTATTGTTATTGGACTAAGTCGGACAACGGGTTCGGGTAGCTGCCATACAACTCCAAGAGTTTATTTTAAATATTTCAAAAACTAATAAAGCTATAAATATAAAATTTTGTATACATGTGTCCAATTATATTCTACACATGCTCTAAAAATTATAATGGGATAGCTGCACCGGTTCGTGTGGCTGCCATACAACTTCAACAGCAAATTTTTTATATTCGGCAAAATAATAAAGTCAGATTCATGGAACTTGGCAATCATGTGTCCAATTATAGGTCAAATATATTTCCGAAGTTTTGGAGGAATTGCTTGACAGGTTCGGGTACCTGCCATACAACTCCATAAGCTAATTTTAAATATTTGGAAAAATAATAAAGTCAGATTCATGAAACTTGGCAGCTGTGTGTCCGATTATAGATCAGATATATTTGTGAAGTTTTAGTGGAATTGCTTGACAGGTTCGGGTACTTGCCATACAACCCCAAAAGCTTATTTTAAATATTTGGAAAAATAATAAAGTCAAATTCATGAGACTTGGCAGTCGTATGTCCAATTATGGGTCAGATATATTTCTACAGTTTTGGTGCGATTGCTTGACAGGTTCGAGTAGCTCCCATACAAGTCTAAAAGCTTATTCTTAATATTTGGAAAAATAATAAAGTCAGATTCATGAAACTTGGCAGTCATGTGTCCAATTATGGGTCAGACATATTTCTGAAGTTGTGGTGGAATTGCTTAACAGGTTCGAGTAGATCCCATACAAGTCTAAAAGCTTATTCTTAATATTTGGAAAAATAATAAAGTCAGATTCATGAAACTTGGCAGTTGTGTGTCCGATTATAGATCAGATATATTTGTGAAGTTTTGATGGAATTGCTTGACAAGTTTAGGTACTTACCATACAACTCCAAAAGCTAATTTTAAATATTTTGAAAAATTATAAGGTCAGATTGATGAAACTTGGCAGTCGGATGTCCAATTATAGGTCAGACATGTCCGTGAAGTTTCTATAGAATGATCTCACAGGTTCGAATAATTGCTACACAATAACGAAAGGTGCAGGGTATAATTCAATCGGTTTATACCGACTGAAACGTTTTTACTTGTTTTATTTATAATTTTTCCAACAGCAAAATTTCAAAATTTTCGATTCTAATACATTCATATGTACATACGTTCATATGTTGAAACGAAAAATTTTAAAATCTTCAATTCTAATCCATTCATATATACACACATACATATATTCATATATGTATACATACATATATTTTTACATACATAAATTATTATTTTACTTTTGATTAAACCTCTTCTTTATGTTTAAAATTCAAACCTATATGTTTACCCACAGTTTAAAAAAAACAGGTATCCATTTATAATTATGTATGTTTGCATTTATAATTTTATTTATAATTTTTCCAACAGCAAAATTTCAAAATTTTCGATTCTAATATATTCATATGTACATACGTTCATATGTTGGAACGAAAATTTTTAAAATCTTCAATTCTAATCCATTCATATAATCATACACACATATATTCATATATTCATACATACATATATTTTTACACACATAAATTATTATTTTGTTTTTGACTAAACCTTTTCTTTATTTGAAAAATTAATTTTTGTGTGTTTACTCCCATGATTTAATAATTATGCGTTTAAAATTTATTTCTATATATTCTACAGTTTTGAATATTATTAAATTCATATATTTATTTATTTATTTATTTATTTCAAAAAATCTCAAGTGAGCAAAAGCTCGTACAGAGTGTTATAATTTAATATTTTATGATACAAATTACAATTTACAATTTTAACTTATCTTAAGTAGTCATAACTATATTTTACATATTTAGTTAAAAAGAATACAAAACAGAAAAAATATAAATAAGTTAGTATATAGAATTATTGTATATTGCGGAAATCGAGAAGCTAGTAACAAGGTTGGTTTTATTTCAATGTATAAATAAATCTACCTTTTTTTTAAAAAACGAAGGACTTGTAGTATGAAGCCACGATGGTAACTTGTTGAACTCGCATATTGCTTTGTTATAGATATTACTTGAACCTGTTTTAATCGTCCTTAAGTTTGAAGCGTGGCTAGTGTTGTAACTGTGTGTTCCCGTTCCTTGTAAAAAATTTGTGTTTGAAATTAGCAAACCATTTCGAACTTTGTATATATGATCAACTTGTGCTATTTTAAGCTGACGTTGAATTGCATTTATTTTATATTCTTTGTAGAGGTAAGTAGAGCTTGTCCTTTTATTTAAATTATAGAAATTTTTTATTGCCTTGTTTTGCAAAGTTTGAAGTTTTTTTAAATTTTGTAGTGAGCTTACTCCCCAGATCAATAATCCATATGTGATGTTAGAATGAAACAGGCTGTAATAAATTGATCTTTTTATCTTATTTGGGACCAGACTTGATATCCTTCTGAATGCCCCCGTTACTTTTCTACGCTTTACAGCAATTTCATCCACATGTTGATTCCAATTTAGATCTTTGTCAATTATAAGACCCAAATATTTGTAATGGGTTACACTGTCAATTCTAATATTGTTGAATTTTATGTCCAGTTTTTCTTTATGTTGTGTTCTTAATAGTAGATATTTTGTTTTCGAAACATTAATAATCAATTTAAATTCATTGATTTCCTTCAGTACTTCCACATTGTCTGCATTTATCTTATTTTGTATATTACTATAATTTATGTCGCTATAAACTATCGCCAAGTCATCAGCATACATATATATCTGTCCATTTATATTCATATTTGCAATTTCGTTCACATAAATCAAAAATAATGTGGGTCCTAGGGAGCTGCCTTGTACCACGCCGTATTTAACCGGTTTCGTATTGCTCCTAGTTTTTTCTATTTCAGAGTATTGCATTCTATCTTTTAAGTAATTTTCAAACCATTTGTATGCCGTGCCAACTATTCCAATACTATTCAGCACTTTAAGTAAAATTTTTTTGTCAACTGTGTCAAACGCTTTGGAAAAATCGTAAAAAACTATTGCTATTTTATTTTTTTGTCTAATTCTTTTTCGATATGAGCCATCATGTCAAATATAGCACATGTCGTATTAACTCCTTTTCGAAATCCATATTGATTATTGCTTATAATATCATATTTGTCCAAGTATGCTGATAGTTGGTCATTAACTACTGTTTCAAATATTTTGCTAATTATAGACGATACATTGATAGGTCTGAAGTTACTAACATTAGAGTCATTTATGTCTTTTGGTATTGGCGTTACTTTGTTGGTCTTTAGTTTTTGGGGGAAAATCGCAGTCATTAGGGAAGTATTAATCAGAGAGGTTAAATAAGGTGCTAATTCATTACTACATTTTTTTAGTATTTCAGTTGTTATTTCGTCAGGTCCTCTTGTCATTGTATTCTTAAGTTTTTTTATATAATTTTTTATATCGTTGTCTTTAACGTATGTGAAATTGAATTTGCAGTTAGTAACGTGGTTCCGGAAAAAAACATTTTTTTTATATTCTTCGCTAAAACTTCTCCAATCGTGCTATAATAGTCATTAAAATTGTTTATTTTAGAGATTTTTTCATCTAAAGTCATGTTTCTATCAAAAAATTTATTATCAGTGCACTTCTT
This sequence comes from Condylostylus longicornis, assembly GCF_029603195.1. NCBI lineage: Eukaryota > Metazoa > Arthropoda > Insecta > Diptera > Dolichopodidae > Condylostylus > Condylostylus longicornis. Next base: position 29,288 of record NW_026578104.1, read on the forward strand.
ATTTGTCACAGCCAAATCTCTAATATTATTCCAAGTTTTTCTTGGCTCATTTTTACAATTGTTAAATTTCATTTCATAAAATTTCCTTTGTTTAATTCTTTTCATATTTGTTAGTTTATTCAACCAAAATCTATACTTATTTTTAATTTGCTCATTTTCAAAATTTTTCGTCAATTTCTTATACCAATAGTTTTTTGTTTTTATTATTTTAATCAGTTCATTGTCTATCCATGGTTTCCTATATTTATTATTATTCTTATATTTAATTGTGGTCGTCGAGTTTTCAACAGCACTGTTAATAGAGTCCACAATTGAGTCATATTTTTCATTAGCACTCAACACATAATCCAAATTAAATATTGCTGTCTCTTTTATTTTTGTTTTTAATACATCATAGTTAGTCTTTTCATATACATTATATTTTCTATCAGGTACATCAATTGCAATTTTGAGTGAATTCAATTCAATAAATAATAAATCATGGTCAGATATATTGAATTCTAATTGAGTTACATTTATGTTGTTATTAATATCATTAGTTAGTATGTGATCTAAGCACGTGTTGGAAGTCGGTCTCGTGGATTTTTTGTTACAAAATAAAAAACCATTCGTTTCGATATTTTTATAATCATTAATTTGTGAGTCATTTTCTTTCAGAATATTAAAATTAAAGTCGCCAATAATTAGTGAATTAATCTTGTTACATTCAATTAAGTGATCGTCAAGTAATTTAAAAAAATTGTTTATGTTTTCTAAATTGTCAACAGGTGGGCGATAGATTGCAGTAATGTTATAATTTGTGTTGTTTTTTGTTTTTATCTCTATTGTAATTAAATTAGTGTAGTTATCACTAAAAGTTTTTTTCTTTATAAAATTCAATGTTTTGTGTATGAATATACCAACACCACCACCTCTTCTGTCGTCTCTACCTGCTAGAACTTTAGAAAAGTTTGGTAAATCTATACAATCTTGGTCACCATTTTTTATCCAGGTTTCAGTAAGAATAACTACATGTATAGTTGCCGGCGCATTGTCAAGTATATATAGTAAGTCAATTATTTTATTTTTTAAGCTTCTAGAATGTTAATATATAATATCTTGAGTGAGTTCCTATTAGAAAAAGATAGTTCATTTATAAATTCAATTTTATTATTATTAGGGTAAAATGGCAGCGTGAAATTGTTTACATTATCATTGAATGACGTCATTAAGTGAATCGATGTCACATATATTGACAACCCTAGAGTTGTCCCCCTTTCTCACGAAAATCTTGCCATCCTTTACCCATACATATTTAAGTTTTTTGTCCCTTTTTAGATCTCTAGCTTTTTTGTGTAAATAATTTAAATTTTTTGTTAACCTCTCATTTATGTAAATATATTTATTATTATTATCATTACCCCCAATTATTGAGGATAATGTTATTCTTTTTTTTTTCCTAGCGATTAATATTTTTCTTTTAATTTCCTGGTCTTTAAATTTTATTATTAAAATTTTATTTTCTCTAGCTAATGTTGATTGTTTACTTTTTTCGAATAACATTTCTGCTATTTCTCCTTGTTCAACATTAATATTTATAGAGTTAAAAAGAGTTTTGCTTACCTCCATAATATTTTCTGGAATTCCATGAATTTCGATAGTATTATTGAATTCCCTTTGTTTCATACGTTCAATTTCATTAGAATTTATTTTTATTTTCTTGCTCAAAATTTCGTTTTCGTTTCTCAAATTTATATTTTCCTCCACTATAGTATCCACAATATCACTGAGCTTATTTAACCTCTCCAATATTTCACTAAAGTATTCACCAAAGCTGTCTATTCTTTGTAGGATTAGATTTATTTTTTCTTCCAATGAATTATTAACTGGGGTTTTTAACTCAGGAACAGAAGAAACTTTACTATTTGAAGGCGTATTCAAATTTGAAGACAGAATTGAGCGACGTTGTTGGCGTTGATTTTTACAATTTGTACAAAACCAGAAAATGCTATCCGATTCCAAATACATTTTGTAATCTTCAATTCCTATAGAAGTACACGACAAATGGAACATATTTTTGCATGTTCCATCACACTGTATTCTTTTTACTTGTCCTTTAAATAAATTTTTACAGGAGCTACAGCTTTTCCTTGTTATTGTATCTGGCGCCATTTTTTCTTCAATTAAAATAAAACAGAAAAAAAAAAAAATTAAATTTTATAATTGTAACTTGTGAGTGTAGTCCGATCAAGTTTTTTTTTTTCATGTAAAATTTTTTTTTTTAACATAGCTTAAAAAGATAGAAAGCTTAAAAAAAATTACTCAGGAAGCTTTAAAAAAAAATATACATACATACATATTTATGTACTTAAAATTTTTGCGAATTTTTCCAAACTATTATAAGAATATTTTTTTGGAAATTTTCTTTAAACTTTTATAATAACATTTATCTGTTATATATTAAAAAAAAATAAAACACAAAATTTAAATAAAATAAAAAAAAAATTTTTAAAATAATCCAAAAAAATAAAAACACGACAACATCCAGGCAAGCATTGATCCAATAACCTTCTAACTATGAGACTACCACGCTAACCACTAGGCTACGCAGTACCTTGAATTTTCCTTTATAATTCTATATTTTATTCATATTTCGTATAACTCTTCAAAAACCATCCTATTTTACATTATATATATATAGCTACTTCTCAGGTGGTAAAAAGTACGAGTACTTCTAGAAGGGCTAGAGACATGGGACAAAGGGCATTAGATAGAGTTTTGCCTCTAGGGTCCCAGAAAAAGCAAGAATTCCACCCGTACGCCCTCCCCCTTCACCCCTTCCACAGATGTTTTGGTCCATTTTTTTACAAAATGGTACTACATCCTTATGGGGGTAATGCTTGTATAATTTTGATGGCATATATATTGGAAATAAGATAAATTCTATAAGTGTGAGTTATAACAAGAAAACAAAAAATTAATAATATCTACAGATAGTTTTATAGCATGTACGATTAGATACACATTTACTTATATACATATGTATTACTTATGTACATATGTTAGAATTGGTGTTAACTCATTCTACAGTCACGCGTTTTATTCGCATGTATTACAAACTTCAAATACATACGTGCATGAATTGTAGTTTATAATTAACAATAATTTAAGGCTTAAAGTGTTGATTGTGAAAGGTATTTTACGATTTTATGCGACATAACTCAAAGTGAAGTTTTAAAATAAATTACTCAAAAGGTATTAGATTTCAAAGGAACTAATTATTTATTTGTATTTTTGGGTAATTATTTCTCAGAACTTTTTTATTTTAAGTTTTAAGTTTTATCTTATTATTTATCAGGAAAAAACATACCTATATGTATATTATTGATGTGTTTTTGAAGAAATAAAGTAAACTTAAAATATCTCAGCCACAGAATGCAACACAATTTCAAAACTACAGGCATCATACTTGCAAGGCTTGCAATGCAAGCACACACGACTAGTTTTATATATATAGCTACTTATCAGGTGGTAAAAAGTACGGGTACTTCTAGAAGGGCTAGGGACATGGGACAAAAGGCGTTAGATAGAGTTTTGCCTCTAGGGTCCCAGAAAAATCTGACATTGGAACTTTTTAGCCCCGAAATAGCTCTATTTTAAGATTTTCTGAAAAAATTTTTGTATAACAAAAGCACGTTTTTCTTTTATACTTTTTATAATTAAAAACACAAACCAAGAAATAAATGATACGTTTTACGTTATTTTTATTATTAGAAACACAAAGCGAGAAATAAATAATATTTGAAAATATAATGATCTCACATATTTTTGTTGCGGATAAACGAATTAATCTTAACGTAAATAAATTTCAGCTTTTATCAGACATCAGATGTTTTGTGACATCTGAATATTAATATTTCATTTGTTATTGTTTTGAACATTACGTTTCATCAGCAAGCTTTAAAAAAATATATGTACATACAGAATATATGTATGTACGTATGTAGTTAGAATTTTATTTTTATTGTTCCAAACAGAAAACTGTAAAATGCTAAATTTTAATACATTTATATATACATACATATATTTGAATAAAATTATTATTTTGTTTTTGCCTAAACCTTTTCTTTATTTAAAAAAATTTCATTCATATGTACATATATATATTTCAATACAATTATTATTTTATTTTCACCTAAACCTTTTCTTTATTTGAGAAATTTATTTCTATATGTTCACCCGCAGTTTTAAAAAAACTAGGTATACATTCATAATAACGTGTGTTTGTGTTAATAATTTTATTTCTAATTTTTCCAACAGCAAAATTTCAAAATTTTCGATTCTAATACATTCATATGTACATACGTTCATATGTTGGAACGAAAAATTTTAAAATCTTCAATTCTAATCCATTCATATATACATACACACATGTATTCATATATACATACATACATATATTTTTACATACATACATAAATTATTATTTTGTTTTTGTTTCTTTTTTAATTTTCGATTCTAATATATTCATATGTACATACGTTCATATGTTGGAACGAAAAATTTTAAAATCTTCAATTCTAATCCATTCATATATACATACACACATATATTCATATATTCATACATACATATATTTTTACATACATAAATTATTATTTTGTTTTTGACTAAACCTTTTCTTTATTTGAAAAATTAATTTTTGTATGTTTACTCCCATGATTTAATAATTATGCGTTTAAAATTTATTTCTATATATTCTACAGTTTTGAATATTATTAAATTCATATAGAAAGCTTAAAAAAAATTCCTCAGGAAGCTTTAAAAAAAATATACATACATACATATTTATGTACTTAAAATTTTTCCGAATTTTTCCAAACTATTATAAGAATATTTTTTTGGAAATTTTCTTTAAACTTTTATAATAACATTTATCTGTTATATATTGTAAAAAAAATAAAACACAAAATTAAATAAAATAAAAAAAAAATTTTTAAAATAATCCAAAAAAATCCAGGCAAGCATTGTTCAAATAACCTTCTAACTATGAGACTACCACGCTAACCACTAGGCTACGCAGTACCTTGAATTTTCCTTTATAATTCTATATTTTATTCATATTTCGTATAACTCTTCAAAAACCATCCTATTTTACATTAATATATATATATAGCTACTTCTCAGGTGGTAAAAAGTACGGGTACTTCTAAAAGGGCTAGAGACATGGGACAAAGGGCATTAGATAGAGTTTTGCCTCTAGGGTCCCAGAAAAATCTGACATTGGAACTTTTTAGCCTCGAAAGAGCTCTATTTTAATATTTTCTGAAAAAATTTTTGTATAACAAGAGCACATTTTTCTTTTATACTTTTTATAATTAAAAACACAAACCAAGAAATAAATGATACGTTTTACGTTATTTTTATTATTAGAAACACAAACCGAGAAATAAATAATATTTGAAAATACGAGTATAATGATCTCTCATATTTTCGATTCGGATAAACGAATTAATATTAACGTAAATAAATGTCAGCTTTTATCAGACATCAGATGTTTGTGACATCTGAATATTAATATGTCATTTGTTATTGTTTTGAACATTACGTTTCGTCAGCAAGCTTTAAAAAAATATATGTACATACAGAATATATGTATGTACGTATGTAGTTAGAATTTTATTTTTATTGTTCCAAACGAAAAACTGTAAAATGCTAAATTTTAATACATTTATATATACATACATATATTTGAATAAAATTATTATTTTGTTTTTGCCTAAATCTTTTCTTTATTTAAAAAAATTACATTCATATGTACATATACATATATATTTGAATACAATTATTATTTTATTTTAACCTAAACCTTTTCTTTATTTGAGAAATTTATTTCTATATGTTCACCCGCAGTTTTAAAAAAAACTAGGTATACATTCATAATAACGTGTGTTTGTGTTAATAATTTTATTTCTAATTTTTCCAACAGCAAAATTTCAAAATTTTCGATTCTAATACATTCATATGTACATACGTTCATATGTTGGAACGAAAAATTTTAAAATCTTCAATTCTAATCCATTCATATATACATACACACATGTATTCATATATACATACATACATATATTTTTACATACATAAATTATTATTTTGTTTTTGTTTCTTTTTTAATTTTCGATTCTAATACATTCATATGTACATACGTTCATATGTTGGAACGAAAAATTTTAAAATCTTCAATTCTAATCCATTCATATATACATACACACATATATTCATATATTCATACATACATATATTTTTACATACATTAGTTATTATTTTGTTTTTGACTAAACCTTTTCTTTATTTGAAAAATTAATTTTTGTATGTTTACTCCCATGATTTAATAATTATGCGTTTAAAATTTATTTCTATATATTCTACAGTTTTGAATATTATTAAATTCATATAGAAAGCTTAAAAAAATTCCTCAGGAAGCTTTAAAAAAAAATATGCATACATACATATTTATGTACTTAAAATTTTTGCGAATTTTTCCAAACTATTATAAGAATATTTTTTTGGAAATTTTCTTTAAACTTTTATAATAACATTTATCTGTTATATATTAAAAAAAAATAAAACACAAAATTTAAATAAAATAAAAAAATTTTTAAAATAATCCAAAAAAATAAAAACACGACAACATCCAGGCAAGCATTGATCCAATAACCTTCTAACTATGAGACTACCACACTAACCACTAGACTACGCAGTACCTTGAATTTTCCTTTATAATTCTATATTTTATTCATATTTCGTATAACTCTTCAAAAACCATCCTATTTTACATTATATATATATAGCTACTTCTCAGGTGGTAAAAAGTACGGGTACTTCTAGAAGGGCTAGAGACATGGGACAAAAGGCATTAGACAGAGTTTTGCCTCTAGGGTCCCAGAAAAATCTGACATTGGAACATTTTAGCCCCGAAATAGCTCTATTTTAAGATTTTCTGAAAAAATTTTTGTATAACAAAAGCACGTTTTTCTTTTATACTTTTTATAATTAGAAACACAAACCAAGAAATAAATGATACGTTTTACGTTATTTTTATTATTAGAAACAAAAACCGAGAAATAAATAATATTTGAAAATATAATGATCTCACATATTTTTGTTTCGGATAAACGAATTAATCTTAACGTAAATAAATGTCAGCTTTTATCAGACATCAGATGTTTTGTGACATCTGAATATTAATATTTTATTCGTTATTGTTTTGAACATTACGTTTCGTCAGCAAGCTTTAAAAAAATATATGTACATACAGAATATATGTATGTACGTATGTAGTTAGAATTTTATTTTTATTGTTCCAAACGGAAAACTGTAAAATGCTAAATTTTAATACATTTATATATACATACATATATTTGAATAAAATTATTATTTTGTTTTTGCCTAAACCTTTTCTTTATTTAAAAAAATTACATTCATATGTACATATATATATTTGAATACAATTATTATTTTATTTTAACCTAAACCTTTTCTTTATTTGAGAAATTTATTTCTATATGTTCACCCGCAGTTTTAAAAAAACTAGGTATACATTCATAATAACGTGTGTTTGTGTTAATAATTTTATTTCTAATTTTTCCAACAGCAAAATTTCAAAATTTTCGATTCTAATACATTCATATGTACATACGTTCATATGTTGGAACGAAAAATTTTAAAATCTTCAATTCTAATCCATTCATATATACATACACACATGTATTCATATATACATACATACATATATTTTTACATACATAAATTATTATTTTGTTTTTGTTTCTTTTTTAATTTTCGATTCTAACACATTCATATGTACATACGTTCATATATTGGAACGAAAAATTTTAAAATCTTCAATTCTAATCCATTCATATATACATACACACATATATTCATATATTCATACATACATATATTTTTACATACATAAATTATTATTTTGTTTTTGACTAAACCTTTTCTTTATTTGAAAAATTAATTTTTGTATGTTTACTCCCATGATTTAATAATTATGCGTTTAAAATTTATTTCTATATATTTTACAGTTTTGAATATTATTAAATTCATATAGAAAGCTTAAAAAAAATTCCTCAGGAAGCTTTAAAAAAAATATACATACATACATATTTATGTACTTAAAATTTTTCCGAATTTTTCCAAACTATTATAAGAATATTTTTTTGGAAATTTTCTTTAAACTTTTATAATAACATTTATCTGTTATATATTGTAAAAAAAATAAAACACAAAATTAAATAAAATAAAAAAACAATTTTTAAAATAATCCAAAAAAATCCAGGCAAGCATTGTTCAAATAACCTTCTAACTATGAGACTACCACGCTAACCACTAGGCTACGCAGTACCTTGAATTTTCCTTTATAATTCTATATTTTATTCATATTTCGTATAACTCTTCAAAAACCATTATATTTTACATTAATATATATATATAGCTACTTCTCAGGTGGTAAAAAGTACGGGTACTTCTAAAAGGGCTAGAGACATGGGACAAAGGGCATTAGATAGAGTTTTGCCTCTAGGGTCCCAGAAAAATCTGACATTGGAACTTTTTAGCCCCGAAATAGCTCTATTTTAAGATTTTCTGAAAAAATTTTTGTATAACAAGAGCACATTTTTCTTTTATACTTTTTAGCACTTTTCCAAAAATTTTTTGAAAAAAAGTGCTTATTAGTTTCACTCTGTCCGTCCGTCCGTCCGTCCGTCCGTCCGTCCGTCCGTCCGTCCGTCCGTCCGTCCGTCCGTCCGTCCGTCCGTCCGTGTGTCTGTTTACAAAACTTCTACACCCTTGAAGATAGAAAGCTGCAATTTTGTACGTACATAGATCTTTACTAGAAACTTATTTCTGTAGAACAAAATTTTTACCTATCTCCCCCCCTCTAGAAGTTATACCGCCCCAAAACCCTAAAAATGGCCTTTTTTAACTATTTGTTGCAATGAAACCATAAGCATTTTTGAAATTCTGCAAACACGGAAAGGCAGCGGCTTGCTTCCCCTACCGCGATATACTATAGTTAAACTTTAGAAAAACAAAATGGCCGTTCAAATTTACCGTTATCTAAAGTCCTTTTTTTCCAAATTTTTGATGTCGTTTTTCTTCCAAACCCCAGCCTGTAGAAGCTTGAAATTTTAGGGGCTTTTAGACATTATCAAATAGTTCATTTCGCTAGAAGAAAATTTTTTTCCATCTCCACCCCCTCTCAAGTTATCGCCTCTTGAAATGTGTAAAATTTGAATTTTTGACACCTTATATTTCCGAAACCGCAAGCTTTTTCAAATTTCTATTAACGCAAAAAGTTAACGGTAAATTCTATGAAATTAAAAAATATAATTATTTTTCTTAACTCACACAATTAAACCTTAAAATCGAGCATTATGTTAACCCCTTTTTATATTAATTTTACTTTATTTTAAAGACTGCATATATGCGTCATCCTAAATATATGCAATCCTAGAAATAGTTTTGTATATGAATGAAAATAATTTTAATAGTGTGATAGGTATACATAGACCGTATTTAAAAGCAGAATTTTCACTTGTTGAAGGGAAAAGTGCTACAATACAAACTATTGGTTTGACCCAACTTTATTATAATTAAAAACACAAACCAAGAAATAAATGATACGTTTTACGTTATTTTTATTATTAGAAACACAAACCGAGAAATAAATAATATTTGAAAATACGAGTATAATGATCTCTCATATTTTCGATTCGGATAAACGAATTAATATTAACGTAAATAAATGTCAGCTTTTATCAGACATCAGATGTTTGTGACATCTGAATATTAATATGTCATTTGTTATTGTTTTGAACATTACGTTTCGTCAGCAAGCTTTAAAAAAATATATGTACATACAGAATATATGTATGTATGTATGTAGTTAGAATTTTATTTTTATTGTTCCAAACGAAAAACTGTAAAATGCTAAATTTTAATACATTTATATATACATACATATATTTGAATAAAATTATTATTTTGTTTTTGCCTAAATCTTTTCTTTATTTAAAAAAATTACATTCATATGTACATATATATATTTGAATACAATTATTATTTTATTTTAACCTAAACCTTTTCTTTATTTGAGAAATTTATTTCTATATGTTCACCCGCAGTTTTAAAAAAACTAGGTATACATTCATAATAACGTGTGTTTGTGTTAATAATTTTATTTCTAATTTTTCCAACAGCAAAATTTCAAAATTTTCGATTCTAATACATTCATATGTACATACGTTCATATGTTGGAACGAAAAATTTTAAAATCTTCAATTCTAATCCATTCATATATACATACACACATGTATTCATATATACATACATACATATATTTTTACATACATAAATTATTATTTTGTTTTTGTTTCTTTTTTAATTTTCGATTCTAATACATTCATATGTACATACGTTCATATGTTGGAACGAAAAATTTTAAAATCTTCAATTCTAATCCATTCATATATACATACACACATATATTCATATATTCATACATACATATATTTTTACATACATTAGTTATTATTTTGTTTTTGACTAAACCTTTTCTTTATTTGAAAAATTAATTTTTGTATGTTTACTCCCATGATTTAATAATTATGCGTTTAAAATTTATTTCTATATATTCTACAGTTTTGAATATTATTAAATTCATATAGAAAGCTTAAAAAAATTCCTCAGGAAGCTTTAAAAAAAAATATGCATACATACATATTTATGTACTTAAAATTTTTGCGAATTTTTCCAAACTATTATAAGAATATTTTTTTGGAAATTTTCTTAAAACTTTTATAATAACATTTATCTGTTATATATTAAAAAAAAATAAAACACAAAATTTAAATAAAATAAAAAAATTTTTAAAATAATCCAAAAAAATAAAAACACGACAACATCCAGGCAAGCATTGATCCAATAACCTTCTAACTATGAGACTACCACACTAACCACTAGGCTACGCAGTACCTTGAATTTTCCTTTATAATTCTATATTTTATTCATATTTCGTATAACTCTTCAAAAACCATCCTATTTTACATTATATATATATAGCTACTTCTCAGGTGGTAAAAAGTACGGGTACTTCTAGAAGGGCTAGAGACATGGGACAAAAGGCATTAGACAGAGTTTTGCCTCTAGGGTCCCAGAAAAATCTGACATTGGAACATTTTAGCCCCGAAATAGCTCTATTTTAAGATTTTCTGAAAAAATTTTTGTATAACAAAAGCACGTTTTTCTTTTATACTTTTTATAATTAGAAACACAAACCAAGAAATAAATGATACGTTTTACGTTATTTTTATTATTAGAAACAAAAACCGAGAAATAAATAATATTTGAAAATATAATGATCTCACATATTTTTGTTTCGGATAAACGAATTAATCTTAACGTAAATAAATGTCAGCTTTTATCAGACATCAGATGTTTTGTGATATCTGAATATTAATATTTTATTCGTTATTGTTTTGAACATTACGTTTCGTCAGCAAGCTTTAAAAAAATATATGTACATACAGAATATATGTATGTACGTATGTAGTTAGAATTTTATTTTTATTGTTCCAAACGGAAAACTGTAAAATGCTAAATTTTAATACATTTATATATACATACATATATTTGAATAAAATTATTATTTTGTTTTTGCCTAAACCTTTTCTTTATTTAAAAAAATTACATTCATATGTACATATATATATTTGAATACAATTATTATTTTATTTTAACCTAAACCTTTTCTTTATTTGAGAAATTTATTTCTATATGTTCACCCGCAGTTTTAAAAAAACTAGGTATACATTCATAATAACGTGTGTTTGTGTTAATAATTTTATTTCTAATTTTTCCAACAGCAAAATTTCAAAATTTTCGATTCTAATACATTCATATGTACATACGTTCATATGTTGGAACGAAAAATTTTAAAATCTTCAATTCTAATCCATTCATATATACATACACACATGTATTCATATATACATACATACATATATTTTTACATACATAAATTATTATTTTGTTTTTGTTTCTTTTTTAATTTTCGATTCTAACACATTCATATGTACATACGTTCATATATTGGAACGAAAAATTTTAAAATCTTCAATTCTAATCCATTCATATATACATACACACATATATTCATATATTCATACATACATATATTTTTACATACATAAATTATTATTTTGTTTTTGACTAAACCTTTTCTTTATTTGAAAAATTAATTTTTGTATGTTTAATCCCATGATTTAATAATTATGCGTTTAAAATTTATTTCTATATATTTTACAGTTTTGAATATTATTAAATTCTTATAGAAAGCTTAAAAAAAATTCCTCAGGAAGCTTTAAAAAAAATATACATACATACATATTTATGTACTTAAAATTTTTCCGAATTTTTCCAAACTATTATAAGAATATTTTTTTGGAAATTTTCTTTAAACTTTTATAATAACATTTATCTGTTATATATTGTAAAAAAAATAAAACACAAAATTAAATAAAATAAAAAAACAATTTTTAAAATAATCCAAAAAAATCCAGGCAAGCATTGTTCAAATAACCTTCTAACTATGAGACTACCACGCTAACCACTAGGCTACGCAGTACCTTGAATTTTCCTTTATAATTCTATATTTTATTCATATTTCGTATAACTCTTCAAAAACCATCCTATTTTACATTAATATATATATATAGCTACTTCTCAGGTGGTAAAAAGTACGGGTACTTCTAAAAGGGCTAGAGACATGGGACAAAGGGCATTAGATAGAGTTTTGCCTCTAGGGTCCCACAAAAATCTGACATTGGAACTTTTTAGCCCCGAAATAGCTCTATTTTAAGATTTTCTGAAAAAATTTTTGTATAACAAGAGCACATTTTTCTTTTATACTTTTTAGCACTTTTCCAAAAATTTTTTGAAAAAAAGTGCTTATTAGTTTCACTCTGTCCGTCCGTCCGTCCGTCCGTCCGTCCGTCCGTCCGTCCGTCCGTCCGTCCGTCCGTCCGTGTGTCTGTTTACAAAACTTCTACACCCTTGAAGATAGAAAGCTGCAATTTTGTACGTACATAGATCTTTACTAGAAACTTATTTCTGTAGAACAAAATTTTTACCTATCTCCCCCCCTCTAGAAGTTATACCGCCCCAAAACCCTAAAAATGGCCTTTTTTAACTATTTGTTGCAATGAAACCATAAGCATTTTTGAAATTCTGCAAACACAGAAAGGCAGCGGCTTGCTTCCCCTACCGCGATATACTATAGTTAAACTTTAGAAAAACAAAATGGCCGTTCAAATTTACCGTTATCTAAAGTCCTTTTTTTCCAAATTTTTGATGTCGTTTTTCTTCCAAACCCCAGCCTGTAGAAGCTTGAAATTTTAGGGGCTTTTAGACATTATCAAATAGTTCATTTCGCTAGAAAAAATTTTTTTTCCATCTCCACCCCCTCTCAAGTTATCGCCTCTTGAAATTTGTAAAATTTGAATTTTTGACACCTTATATTTCCGAAACCGCAAGCTTTTTCAAATTTCTATTAACGCAAAAAGTTAACGGTAAATTCTATGAAATTAAAAAATATAATTATTTTTCTTAACTCACACAATTAAACCTTAAAATCGAGCATTATGTTAACCCCTTTTTATATTAATTTTACTTTATTTTAAAGACTGCATATATGCGTCATCCTAAATATATGCAATCCTAGAAATAGTTTTGTATATGAATGAAAATAATTTTAATAGTGTGATAGGTATACATAGACCGTATTTAAAAGCAGAATTTTCACTTGTTGAAGGGAAAAGTGCTACAATACAAACCATTGGTTTGACCCAACTTTATTATAATTAAAAACACAAACCAAGAAATAAATGATACGTTTTACGTTATTTTTATTATTAGAAACACAAACCGAGAAATAAATAATATTTGAAAATACGAGTATAATGATCTCTCATATTTTCGATTCGGATAAACGAATTAATATTAACGTAAATAAATGTCAGCTTTTATCAGACATCAGATGTTTGTGACATCTGAATATTAATATGTCATTTGTTATTGTTTTGAACATTACGTTTCGTCAGCAAGCTTTAAAAAAATATATGTACATACAGAATATATGTATGTATGTATGTAGTTAGAATTTTATTTTTATTGTTCCAAACGAAAAACTGTAAAATGCTAAATTTTAATACATTTATATATACATACATATATTTGAATAAAATTATTATTTTGTTTTTGCCTAAATCTTTTCTTTATTTAAAAAAATTACATTCATATGTACATATATATATTTGAATACAATTATTATTTTATTTTAACCTAAACCTTTTCTTTATTTGAGAAATTTATTTCTATATGTTCACCCGCAGTTTTAAAAAAACTAGGTATACATTCATAATAACGTGTGTTTGTGTTAATAATTTTATTTCTAATTTTTCCAACAGCAAAATTTCAAAATTTTCGATTCTAATACATTCATATGTACATACGTTCATATGTTGGAATGAAAAATTTTAAAATCTTCAATTCTAATCCATTCATATATACATACACACATGTATTCATATATACATACATACATATATTTTTACATACATAAATTATTATTTTGTTTTTGTTTCTTTTTTAATTTTCGATTCTAATACATTCATATGTACATACGTTCATATGTTGGAACGAAAAATTTTAAAATCTTCAATTCTAATCCATTCATATATACATACACACATATATTCATATATTCATACATACATATATTTTTACATACATTAGTTATTATTTTGTTTTTGACTAAACCTTTTCTTTATTTGAAAAATTAATTTTTGTATGTTTACTCCCATGATTTAATAATTATGCGTTTAAAATTTATTTCTATATATTCTACAGTTTTGAATCTATATTATATTTTACAAGATTTTTCCAGTTCATGAACAGGTATACATATAATCTAATAAATAACAAAAACAAAGAAATGAAAATAGCAAAAGAGAATACTGGGTACATACATTACTCAATTGATTATACATACTGTAAAACAAAAACAAAAAATGAAAAGCGAAAAGCGAAAAGCGAAAGAGAATAAAAAAAGAGTAGTAATATTTTTTTTGTTTTTTTGCCTTACTACCATAAACAAAAATAAAAAGCAAAAGGAAGCGAAATATTTTAAATGAGTTAAGTAAGAGTAAAATAATTTTTTGTTGTTGTATTTAACATGGAATGGAATTAAAAAAAATAAAACTAAAAATTGTGAGAGATATAAGAACACGAATAATGTTACGTACTAAGGCAATTATTCTTCGTGTGCTTGCGAAATTTCAATTGAGTAAGTAGCCAAGCAGCGTTCCCACTTGGATACAATTGTATCCATTTGGATACATTTTTTTGCTTTAAATTTAACTTGGATACAAAGATACTCAAATTTGCTAAAATGCCGAAATTGGCTACATTTCAAATTTTTGCTGAAATATGGATACACTTATTTCTCAAACACTAAATAAATGTTACAAAACTGTAAAATGCTGCTAATATTAAATCGCGAAATTGCTTTATCTTTAAAAAGTGTTATTTGCTGGCCTTTCTAAACAGATTTACGAGTTTACTAGAAGAAAGTAAGAAATCTGCTTTATTAAATGAGTACTGCCTCTTCCTGTATTCAAATCTAGAACATTTAGACAAGAACGTACCAGAAATATTTTGGTGTAAGCTAGTTGTAATATAAAATGCATTGGCTGTACATATTTTTTAAAATTTTTCCGTTTTAATGTTGAATTGTCTTTAGCACATAATTCAACTACTACAGAAAGCATATATGCATATGTTTTTTCTGACCTTAACTTTCACATTTAAAATATAATAGAAGTTGTATATGATTTCTTAAAGAATTTACTATAAATAAAAAAACCAATAATAGGACGGCTTGGTATAAAAATTCTACTTAATGAGTTTGGATACATTATGGATACATTTTTTCCTTGAAATTGGATACATTTTGTTTTTACCGAGTGGGAACACTGTAGCCAAGCCAGGTCTGTATAAAGAAAAGAGGCATTGATTTTTTATTAATTCACATTCACTTTGGTTTTAAAGTTTAACGTGAAAGGTACTATTTCCTTTCCTTTTAATTTTGTTCGGCATCAGTTCCCCATCCGTCTTGCATATGCCATGACTATAAATAAGTCCCAAGGGCAAACTTTTGAAAAGGAAGGCCTCTATCTCCCCAGCCGTGCTTTTCGCATGGGCAATTATACACAGCATGTTCAAGAGCCATAGACTCCAATTCTTTAAAAATTCAAGTCAAAGATACGGTTCGACAGGGAAAAATCGATGATGGAAATATTTTAACAGATAAAGTTGTTTATAAGGAAATTTTTCGTTCTTAATTGTTAACTAATTCTTAAATTGAATTTTAATCATATCTATGTAATTAACAGTGACACATATTACATCTTAAAATTTATTAAATTAAAAATATTTCCATTACTTTTATTTGTTAGTATTCAAACCAATATGATATTTATGCATATACAAGTATATACCTGCATATGTATGCCATAATATGTACAAATTTTTCTAAACTTATTTTAAAATTGATTGCCACAATCCTGTTGTTACAACAGACAATGCTGCTTATAAGCAAACCACAGGGGCCCCTAGCCTATATTATATTTTACAAGATTTTTCCAGTTCATGAACAGGTATACATATAATCTAATAAATAACAAAAACAAAAAAATGAAAATAGCAAAAGAGAATGCTGGGTAGAAACATTGCTCAATTGATTATACATACTGTAAAACAAAAACGAAAAATGAAAAGCGAAAAGCGAAAGAGAATAAAAAAAGAGTAGTAATATTTTTTTTGTTTTTTTGCTTTACTACCATAAACAAAAATAAAAAGCAAAAGGAAGCGAAATATTTTAAATGAGTTAAGTAAGAGTAAAATAATTTTTTGTTGTTGTATATAACATGGAATGGAATTAAAAAAAATAAAACTAAAAATTGTGAGAGATATAAGAACACGAATAACGTTACGTTACGTACTTATCTAGATAACGTTGTTTAGAAGGAAATTTTTCGTTCTTAATTGTTAACTAATTCTTAATTTGAATTTTAATCATATCTATGTAATTAACAGTGACACATATTACATCTTAAAATTTATTAAATTAAAAATATTTCCATTACTTTTATTTATCATTAGTATTCAAACCAATATGATATTTATGCATATACAAGTATATACCTGCATATGTATGCCATAATATGTACAAATTTTTCTAAACTTATTTTAAAATTGATTGCCACAATCCTGTTTTTACAACAGATAATACTACTTATAAGCAAACCACAGGGGCCACTAGTATTATTAAATTCATATAGAAAGCTTAAAAAAATTCCTCAGGAAGCTTTAAAAAAAAATATGCATACATACATATTTATGTACTTAAAATTTTTGCGAATTTTTCCAAACTATTATAAGAATATTTTTTTGGAAATTTTCTTTAAACTTTTATAATAACATTTATCTGTTATATATTAAAAAAAAATAAAACACAAAATTTAAATAAAATAAAAAAATTTTTAAAATAATCCAAAAAAATAAAAACACGACAACATCCAGGCAAGCATTGATCCAATAACCTTCTAACTATGAGACTACCACACTAACCACTAGGCTACGCAGTACCTTGAATTTTCCTTTATAATTCTATATTTTATTCATATTTCGTATAACTCTTCAAAAACCATCCTATTTTACATTATATATATATAGCTACTTCTCAGGTGGTAAAAAGTACGGGTACTTCTAGAAGGGCTAGAGACATGGGACAAAAGGCATTAGACAGAGTTTTGCCTCTAGGGTCCCAGAAAAATCTGACATTGGAACATTTTAGCCCCGAAATAGCTCTATTTTAAGATTTTCTGAAAAAATTTTTGTATAACAAAAGCACGTTTTTCTTTTATACTTTTTATAATTAGAAACACAAACCAAGAAATAAATGATACGTTTTACGTTATTTTTATTATTAGAAACACAAACCGAGAAATAAATAATATTTGAAAATATAATGATCTCACATATTTTTGTTTCGGATAAACGAATTAATCTTAACGTAAATAAATGTCAGCTTTTATCAGACATCAGATGTTTTGTGACATCTGAATATTAATATTTTATTCGTTATTGTTTTGAACATTACGTTTCGTCAGCAAGCTTTAAACAAATATATGTACATACAGAATATATGTATGTACGTATATAGTTAGAATTTTATTTTTATTGTTCCAAACGGAAAACTGTAAAATGCTAAATTTTAATACATTTATATATACATACATATATTTGAATAAAATTATTATTTTGTTTTTGCCTAAACCTTTTCTTTATTTAAAAAAATTACATTCATATGTACATATATATATTTGAATACAATTATTATTTTATTTTAACCTAAACCTTTTCTTTATTTGAGAAATTTATTTCTATATGTTCACCCGCAGTTTTAAAAAAACTAGGTATACATTCATAATAACGTGTGTTTGTGTTAATAATTTTATTTCTAATTTTTCCAACAGCAAAATTTCAAAATTTTCGATTCTAATACATTCATATGTACATACGTTCATATGTTGGAACGAAAAATTTTAAAATCTTCAATTCTAATCCATTCATATATACATACACACATGTATTCATATATACATACATACATATATTTTTACATACATAAATTATTATTTTGTTTTTGTTTCTTTTTTAATTTTCGATTCTAACACATTCATATGTACATCCGTTCATATATTGGAACGAAAAATTTTAAAATCTTCAATTCTAATCCATTCATATATACATACACACATATATTCATATATTCATACATACATATATTTTTACATACATAAATTATTATTTTCTTGCACACCCATAATATAGGTAATATACAAAAAATTTTTGTATCAAAAAAGCACGTTTTTCTTTTATACTTTTTATAATTAGAAACACAAACCAAGAAATAAATGATACGTTTTACGTTATTTTTATTATTAGAAACACAAACCGAGAAATAAATAATATTTGAAAATATAATGATCTCACATATTTTTGTTGCGGATAAACGAATTAATCTTAACGTAAATAAATTTCAGCTTTTATCAGACATCAGATGTTTTGTGACATCTGAATATTAATATTTCATTTGTTATTGTTTTGAACATTACGTTTCATCAGCAAGCTTTAAAAAAATATATGTACATACAGAATATATGTATGTACGTATGTAGTTAGAATTTTATTTTTATTGTTCCAAACGGAAAACTGTAAAATGCTAAATTTTAATATTATACATTTATATATACATACATATATTTGAATAGAATTATTATTTTGTTTTTGCCTAAACCTTTTCTTTATCTAAAAAAATTACATTCATATGTACATATATATATTTGAATACAATTATTATTTTATTTTAACCTAAACCTTTTCTTTATTTGAGAAATTTATTTCTATATGTTCACCGGCAGTTTTAAAAAAACTAGGTATACATTCATAATAACGTGTGTTTGTGTTAATAATTTTATTTCTAATTTTTCCAACAGCAAAATTTCAAAATTTTCGATTCTAATACATTCATATGTACATACGTTCATATGTTGGAACGAAAAATTTCAAAATCTTCAATTCTAATCCATTCATATATACATACATACATATATTCATACATACATACATATATATGAATAAAATTATTATTTTGTTTTTGACTAAACCTTTTCTTTATTTGAGAAATTAATTTTTGTAAGCTTACCCCCATGATATAATAATTATGCGTTTAAAATTTATTTCTATATATTCTACAGTTTTGAATATTATTAAATTCATATAGAAAGCTTAAAAAAATTACTCAGGAAGCTTTAAAAAAATATATACATACATACATATTTATGTACTTAAAAATTTTGCGAATTTTTCCAAACTATTATAAGAATATTTTTTTGGAAATTTTCTTTAAACTTTTATAATAACATTTATCTGTTACATATTAAAAAAATATAAAACACAAAATTTAAATAAAATAAAAAAAAAATTTTAAAATAATGCAAAAAAATAAAAATACGACGACATCTAGGCAAGCATTGATAAATTATTATTTTGTTTTTGCCTAAACCTTTTCTTTATTTAAAAAAATTACATTCATATGTACATATATATATTTGAATACAATTATTATTTTATTTTAACCTAAACCTTTTCTTTATTTGAGAAATTTATTTCTATATGTTCACCCGCAGTTTTAAAAAAACTAGGTATACATTCATAATAACGTGTGTTTGTGTTAATAATTTTATTTCTAATTTTTCCAACAGCAAAATTTCAAAATTTTCGATTCTAATACATTCATATGTACATACGTTCATATGTTGGAACGAAAAATTTCAAAATCTTCAATTCTAATCCATTCATATATACATACATACATATATTCATACATACATACATATATATGAATAAAATTATTATTTTGTTTTTGACTAAACCTTTTCTTTATTTGAAAAATTAATTTTTGTATGTTTACTCCCATGATTTAATAATTATGCGTTTAAAATTTATTTCTATATATTCTACAGTTTTGAATATTATTAAATACATATAGAAAGCTTAAAAAAATTACTCAGGAAGCTTTAAAAAAAATATACACACATACATATTTATGTACTTAAAATTTTTCCGAATTTTTCCAAACTATTATAAGAATATTTTTTTGGAAATTTTCTTTAAACTTTTATATAACATTTATCTGTTATATATTAAAAAAAAATAAAATACAAAATTTAAAGAAAATAAAAAAAAAATTTTTAAAATAATCCAAAAAAATAAAAACACGACAACATCCAGGCAAGCATTGATCCAATAACCTTCTGGCTATGAGACTACCACGCTAACCACTAGGCTACGCAGTACCTTGAATTTGCCTTAATAATTCTATATTTTATTCATATTTCGTATAACTCTTCAAAAACCATCCTATTTTACATTATATATATATATAGCTACTTCTCAGGTGGTAAAAAGTACGGGTACTTCTAGAAGGGCTAGAGACATGGGACAAAAGGCATTAGGTAGAGTTTTGCCTCTAGGGTACTAGAAAAATCTGACATTGGAACTTTTTAGCCCCGAAATAGCTCTATTTTAAGATTTTCTGAAAAAATTTTTGTATAACAAAAGCACGTTTTTCTTTTATACTTTTTATGATTAGAAACACAAACCAAGAAATAAATGATACGTTTTACATTATTTTTATCATTAGAAACACAAATCGAGAAATAAATAATATTTGAAAATATAATGATCTCACATATTTTTGTTGCGGATAAACGAATTAATCTTAACGTAAATAAATGTCAGCTTTTATGAGACATCAGATGTTTTGTGACATCTGAATATTAATATTTCATTTGTTATTGTTTTGAACATTACGTTTCATCAGCAAGCTTTAAAAAAATATATGTACATACAGAATATATGTATGTACGTATGTAGTTAGAATTTTATTTTTATTGTTCCAAACGGAAAACTGTAAAATGCTAAATTTTAATATTATACATTTATATATACATACATATATTTGAATAGAATTATTATTTTGTTTTTGCCTAAACCTTTTCTTTATCTAAAAAAATTACATTCTTATGTACATATATATATTTGAATACAATTATTATTTTATTTTAACCTAAACCTTTTCTTTATTTGAGAAATTTATTTCTATATGTTCACCCGCAGTTTTAAAAAAACTAGGTATACATTCATAATAACGTGTGTTTGTGTTAATAACTTTATTTCTAATTTTTCCAACAGCAAAATTTCAAAATTTTCGATTCTAATACATTCATATGTACATACGTTCATATGTTGGAACGAAAAATTTCAAAATCTTCAATTCTAATCCATTCATATATACATACATACATATATTCATACATACATACATATATATGAATAAAATTATTATTTTGTTTTTGACTAAACCTTTTCTTTATTTGAGAAATTAATTTTTGTAAGTTTACCCCCATGATATAATAATTATGCGTTTAAAATTTATTTCTATATATTCTACTGTTTTGAATATTATTAAATTCATATAGAAAGCTTAAAAAAATTACTCAGGAAGCTTTACAAAAAAAAATACATACATACATATTTATGTACTTAAAATTTTTGCGAATTTTTCCAAACTATTATAAGAATATTTTTTTGGAAATTTTCTTTAAACTTTTATAATAACATTTATCTGTTACATATTAAAAAAATATAAAACACAAAATTTAAATAAAATAAAAAAAAAATTTTAAAATAATGCAAAAAAATAAAAATACGACGACATCCAGGCAAGCATTGATCCAATAACCTTCTGGCTATGAGACTTCCACGCTAACCACTAGGCTACGCAGTACCTTGAATTTGCCTTAATAATTCTATATCTTATTCATATTTCGTATAACTCTTCAAAAACCATCCTATTTTACATTATATATATATATAGCTACTTCTCAGGTGGTAAAAAGTACGGGTACTTCTAGAAGGGCTAGAGACATGGGACAAAAGGCATTAGGTAGAGTTTTGCCTCTAGGGTACTAGAAAAATCTGACATTGGAATTGTTTAGCCCCGAAATAGCTCTATTTTAAGATTTTCTGAAAAAATTTTTGTATAACAAAAGCACGTTTTTCTTTTATACTTTTTATAATTAGAAACACAAACCAAGAAATAAATGATACGTTTTACATTATTTTTATTATTAGAAACACAAAGCGAGAAATAAATAATATTTGAAAATATAATGATCTCACATATTTTTGTTGCGGATAAACGAATTAATCTTAACGTAAATAAATTTCAGCTTTTATCAGACATCAGATGTTTTGTGACATCTGAATATTAATATTTCATTTGTTATTGTTTTGAACATTACGTTTCATCAGCAAGCTTTAAAAAAATATATGTACATACAGAATATATGTATGTACGTATGTAGTTAGAATTTTATTTTTATTGTTCCAAACGGAAAACTGTAAAATGCTAAATTTTAATATTATACATTTATATATACATACATATATTTGAATAGAATTATTATTTTGTTTTTGCCTAAACCTTTTCTTTATCTAAAAAAATTACATTCTTATGTACATATATATATTTGAATACAATTATTATTTTATTTTAACCTAAACCTTTTCTTTATTTGAGAAATTTATTTCTATATGTTCACCCGCAGTTTTAAAAAAACTAGGTATACATTCATAATAACGTGTGTTTGTGTTAATAATTTTATTTCTAATTTTTCCAACAGCAAAATTTCAAAATTTTCGATTCTAATACATTCATATGTACATACGTTCATATGTTGGAACGAAAAATTTCAAAATCTTCAATTCTAATCCATTCATATATACATATACACATGCATTCATATATACATACATACATATATTTTTACATACATACATAAATTATTATTTTGTTTTTGTTTCTTTTTTAATTTTCGATTCTAATACATTCATATGTACATACGTTCATATGTTGGATGTTTACTCCCATGATTTAATAATTATGCGTTTAAAATTTATTTCTATGTATTCTACAGTTTTGAATATTATTAAATTCATATAGAAAGCTTAAAAAAAATTATTCAGGAAGCTTTAAAAAAAAATATACATACATACATATTTATGTACTTAAAATTTTTGCGAATTTTTCCAAACTATTATAAGAATATTTTTTTGGAAATTTTCTTTAAACTTTTATAATAACATTTATCTGTTATATATTAAAAAAAAATAAAACACAAAATTTAAATAAAATAAAAAAAAAAAATTTAAAATAATCCAAAAAAATAAAAACACGACAACATCCAGGCAAGCATTGATCCAATAACCTTCTAACTATGAGACTACCACGCTAACCACTAGGCTACGCAGTACCTTGAATTTTCCTTTATAATTCTATATTTTATTCATATTTCGTATAACTCTTCAAAAACCATCCTATTTTACATTATATATATATAGCTACTTCTCAGGTGGTAAAAAGTACGGGTACTTCTAGAAGGGCTAGAGACATGGGACAAAAGGCATTAGGTAGAGTTTTGCCTCTAGGGTACTAGAAAAATCTGACATTGGAATTGTTTAGCCCCGAAATAGCTCTATTTTAAGATTTTCTGAAAAAATTTTTGTATAACAAAAGCACGTTTTTCTTTTATACTTTTTATAATTAGAAACACAAACCAAGAAATAAATGATACGTTTTACATTATTTTTATTATTAGAAACACAAAGCGAGAAATAAATAATATTTGAAAATATAATGATCTCACATATTTTTGTTGCGGATAAACGAATTAATCTTAATGTAAATAAATTTCAGCTTTTATCAGACATCAGATGTTTTGTGACATCTGAATATTAATATTTCATTTGTTATTGTTTTGAACATTACGTTTCATCAGCAAGCTTTAAAAAAATATATGTACATACAGAATATATGTATGTACGTATGTAGTTAGAATTTTATTTTTATTGTTCCAAACGGAAAACTGTAAAATGCTAAATTTTAATATTATACATTTATATATACATACATATATTTGAATAGAATTATTATTTTGTTTTTGCCTAAACCTTTTTTTATCTAAAAAAATTACATTCATATGTACATATATATATTTGAATACAATTATTATTTTATTTTAACCTAAACCTTTTCTTTATTTGAGAAATTTATTTCTATGTGTTCACCCGCAGTTTTAAAAAAAACTAGGTATACATTCATAATAACGTGTGTTTGTGTTAATAATTTTATTTCTAATTTTTCCAACAGCAAAATTTCAAAATTTTCGATTCTAATACATTCATATGAACATACGTTCATATGTTGGAACGAAAAATTTCAAAATCTTCATATCTAATCCATTCATATATACATACATACATATATTCATACATACATACATATATATGAATAAAATTATTATTTTGTTTTTGACTAAACCTTTTCTTTATTTGAGAAATTAATTTTTGTAAGTTTACCCCCATGATATAATAATTATGCGTTTAAAATTTATTTCTATATATTCTACAGTTTTGAATATTATTAAATTCATATAGAAAGCTTAAAAAAATTACTCAGGAAGCTTTAAAAAAAATATACATACATACATATTTATGTACTTAAAATTTTTGCGAATTGTTCCAAACTATTATAAGAATATTTTTTTGGAAATTTTCTTTAAACTTTTATAATAACATTTATCTGTTACATATTAAAAAAATATAAAACACAAAATTTAAATAAAGTAAAAAAAAAATTTTAAAATAATGCAAAAAAATAAAAATACGACGACATCCAGGCAAGCATTGATAAATTATTATTTTGTTTTTGCCTAAACCTTTTCTTTATTTAAAAAAATTACATTCATATGTACATATATATATTTGAATACAATTATTATTTTATTTTAACCTAAACCTTTTCTTTATTTGAGAAATTTATTTCTATATGTTCACCCGCAGTTTTAAAAAAACTAGGTATACATTCATAATAACGTGTGTTTGTGTTAATAATTTTATTTCTAATTTTTCCAACAGCAAAATTTCAAAATTTTCGATTCTAATACATTCATATGTACATACGTTCATATGTTGGAACGAAAAATTTTAAAATCTTCAATTCTAATCCATTCATATATACATACACACATATATTCATATATTCATACATACATATATTTTTACATACATAAATTATTATTTTCTTGCACACCCATAATATAGGTAAAATACAAAAAATTTTTGTATCAAAAAAGCACGTTTTTCTTTTATACTTTTTATAATTAGAAACACAAACCAAGAAATAAATGATACGTTTTACGTTATTTTTATTATTAGAAACACAAATCGAGAAATAAATAATATTTGAAAATATAATGATCTCACATATTTTTGTTGCGGATAAACGAATTAATCTTAACGTAAATAAATGTCAGCTTTTATCAGACATCAGATGTTTTGTGACATCTGAATATTAATATTTCATTTGTTATTGTTTTGAACATTACGTTTCGTCAACAAGCTTTAAAAAAATATATGTACATACAGAATATATGTATGTACGAATGTAGTTAGAATTTTGTTTTTATTGTTCCAAACGGAAAACTGTAAAATGCTAAATTTTAATACATTTATATATACATACATATATTTGAATAGAATTATTATTTTGTTTTTGCCTAAACCTTTTCTTTATTTAAAAAAATTACATTCATATGTACATATATATATTTGAATACAATTATTATTTTATTTTAACCTAAACCTTTTCTTTATTTGAGAAATTTATTTCTATATGTTCACCCGCAACATATAGAAATAAATTTCTCATAACCTTCTGGCTATGAGACTAACCACTAGGCTACGCAGTACCTTGAATTTTCTTTTATAATTCTATATTTTATTCATATTTCGTATAACTCTTCAAAAACCATCCTATTTTACATTATATATATAGCTACTTCTCAGGTGGTAAAAAGTACGGGTACTTCTGGAAGGGCTAGAGACATGGGACAAAGGGCATTAGATAGAGTTTTGCCTCTAGGGTCCCAGAAAAAGCAAGAATTCCACCCGTCCGCCCTCCCTCTTCACCCCCTCCAAAGATAGTTTGGTTCATTTTTTTACAAAATGGTACTACATCCTTATGGGGGTAATGTTTATATAATTTTGATGGCATATATATTCGTAATAAGTTAAATTCTATAAGTGTGAGTTATAACAAGAAAACAAAAAATTAATAATATCTACATATAGTTTTATAGCATGTACGATTACATACACATTTACTTATATAAATATGTATTCTTTTTGCGATTTGCTACAAAGGTATAATCAATTACAATTATACTAAGGAATAATCGGAAAGTAATCGATACAGCATTGATATGCAATCATGTAAAAGATTGGTATGAAAATGTTTTAACAAAGTTTGGTGCCCAAAAATGCCAAAAATACGCATAGAAATCGTATGCAATACGTATTACCCTATATACGTTAGAATTGGTGTTAACTCATTCTACAGTCACGCGTTTTATTCGCATGTTTTATAAACTTCAAATACATACGTGCATGAATTGTAGTTTATAATTAAAAATAATTTATGGCTTAAAGTGTTTATTGTGAAAGGTATTTTACGATTTTATGCGACATAACTCAAAGTGAAGTTTTAAAATAAATTACTCAAAAGGTATTAGATTTCAAAGGAACTAATTATTTGTTTAATTATGTATTTTTGGGTAATTATTTCTCAGAACTTTTTTATTTTAAGTTTATGTTTTATTTTATTATTTATCAGGAAAAAACATATCTATATGTATATTATGGGTGTGTTTTTGAAGAAATAAAGTAAACTTAAAATATCTCAGCCACAGAATGGAACAAAATTTCAAAACTACAGGCATCATACTTGCAAGGCTTGCAATGCAACCACACACGACTAGTTATATATATATATAGCTACTTCTCAGGTGGTAAAAAGTACGGGTACTTCTAGAAGGGCTAGAGATATGGGACACAGGGCATTAGATAGAGTTTTGCCTCTAGGGTCCCAGACAAATCTGACATTGGAACTTTTTAGTCCCGAAATAGCTCTATTTTAAGATTTTCTGAAAAAATTTTTGTATAGCAAAAGCACGTTTTTCTTTTATACTTTTTATAATTAGAAACACAAACCAAGAAATAAATGATACGTTTTACGTTATTACCGACCGTATTGTGTAAACAATAGGTAGGTTATGTGATGGCAACAAATTTTACATATCGAGTTTTCGGTGGGAACGTACTTCTCCATAGTAGGGAAGTGTAAATAAACTATTTTTAGCAACCTGCCGGTTTGTCGGTCTGTCGGTCTGTGTGTGCACGCGTGTATCTCAAGTTCGGCTGAACCGATTTTGATGAAATTTTATATGTAAGTTTATTTCCACCATGGCACGGATCGATCAACTTTTGGTATATATCAGGCCTCGGGAACTGCACTTTTTAGCGGGCCTGTTTTACATTTTTGAGCATATTGAAGAACATATTCAACCGATTTACTTGAAATTTCATATATAAGTTTTGCTCTACCGGCGATGAAACCTCCTAACTTTTGGAAGAAATCAGGCGTCAGCAACTGGACGTTTACTACGGGCCAAATATACATTTTTGTGTATATAAAGAGAAATAATCAACCGATTTCATTGAAATTTAATATTTGAATTCCTCGTATTAAAACAATGAACACGTAAATTTTTTGGATAGATCAGGCATCGGCAACTAAACGTATACTACGGGCCAAATATACACTTTTGTGTATATAAAGAGAAATAATCAACCGATTTCATTGAAATTTAATATTTGAATTCCTTGTATTAAAACAATGAACATGTCAATTTTTTGGAAAGATCAGGGCTCGAAACTGATTTGCGGGCCGATTTTACATTTTTCAACATATCTACGGAACGAATTGATGGAGTTTCTTGAAATTTGATATTTGAATTCTGGTTGTTACCACAACTAACTGGCGAGCATTTCAGGGAATTCGGGTAGCACAAAGTGAAACTCTACTAAGAGCGGCCAAATTTACATTTTTCTAGGTATGTTAACTATAAGCTTACTAATGTCCTAAAAATTGGAAAGAAGTATTTAACAGACATTTTTATAATATTTTGTAACACTTTCACTTAACTAGACAATACACATTGCGATCGGTTATGTGCTGACCACATCAGATTTTTTTTATTATTAGAAACACAAACCGAGAAATAAATAATATTTGAAAATATAATGATCTCACATATTTTTGTTTCGGATAAACGAATTAATCTTAACGTAAATATATGTCAGCGACATCTGAATATTAATATTTCATTTGTTATTGTTTTGAACATTACGTTTCGTCAGCAAGCTTTAAAAAAATATATGTGCATACAGAATATATGTACGTACGTATGTAGTTAGAATTTTATTTTTATTGTTCCAAACGGAAAACTTTAAAATGCTAAGTTTTAATGCATTTATATATACATACATATATTTGAATAAAATTATTATTTTGTTTTTGCCTAAACCTTTTCTTTATTTAAAAAAAATTACATTCATATGTACATATATATATTTGAATACAATTATTATTTTATTTTAACCTAAACCTTTTCTTTATTTGAGAAATTTATTTCTATATGTTCACCCGCAGTTTTAAAAAAACTAGGTATACATTCATAATAACGTTTGTTTGTGTTAATAATTTTATTTCTAATTTTTCCAACAGCAAAATTTCAAAATTTTCGATTCTAATACATATATATGTACATACGTTCATATGTTGGAACGAAAAATTTTAAAATCTTCAATTCTAATCCATTCATATATACATACACACATGTATTCATATATACATACATACATATATTTTTACATACATAAATTATTATTTTGTTTTTGACTAAACCTATTCTTTATTTGAAAAATTAATTTTTGTATGTTTACTCCCATGATTTAATAATTATGCGTTTAAAATTTATTTCTATATATTCTACAGTTTTGAATATTATTAAATTCATATAGAAAGCTTAAAAAAAATTACTCAGGAAGCTTTAAAAAAAAAATATACATACATACATATTTATGTACTTAAAATTTTTGCGAATTTTTCCAAACTATTATAAGAATATTTTTTTGGAAATTTTCTTTAAACTTTTATAATAACATTTATCTGTTACATATTAAAAAAAATAAAACACAAAATTTAAATAAAATAAAAAAAAATTTTTAAAATAATCCAAAAAAATCTGATGTGGTCAGCACATAACCGACCGCATTGTGTATTGTCTAGTTAAATGAAAGTGTTACAGAATATTATAAAAATGTCTGTTAAATACTTCTTTCCAATTTTTAGGACATTAGTAAGCTTATAGTTAACATACTAAGAAAAATGTAAATTTGGCTCTTAGTAGAGTTTCGCTTTGTGCTAGCCGAATTCCCTGAAATGCTCGCCAGTTAGTTTCGGTAACAACCAGAACTCAAATATCAAATTTCAAGAAATTCCATCAATTTGTTCTGTGGATATGGTGAAAAATGTAAAATCGGCCCGCAAATCAGTTCTCGAGCCCTGATCTTTCCAAAAATGTTATATGTTCATTGCTTTAATATGAGGAATTCATATATTAAATTTCAATGAAATCGGTTGATTATTTCTCTTTATATACACAAAAATGTATATTTGGCCCGTAGTAAACGCTCAGTTGCTGATGCCTGATTTCTTCCAAAAACTATGAATTTTTGCGTATGATCGAGCAAAGCTTATATATGAAGTTTCAAGTAAATCGGTTGAATACTTTCTTCAAAATAGTGAAAAATGTAAAATCGGCCCGCAAATCCGTTTTCGAGCCCTGATCTTTCCAAAAAATTTATATGTTCATTGTTTTAATACGAGGAGTTCATATATTAAATTTCAATGAAATCGGTTGATTATTTCTCTTTATATACACAAAAATGTATATTTTGCCCGTAGTAAACGTCTAGTTGCCGATGCCTGATTTCTTCCAAAACACACGAATTTTTGCGGACGGTCGAGCTGAGCTTATATATAAAATTTCAAGTAAATCGATTGAATATTTTATTCAAAGTGGTCAAAAATGTGAAACAGGCCCGCTAAAAAATGCAGTTCCCGAGGCCTGATATATCCCAAATGTTATCAATGCGTGCCATGGTGGAAACAAACTTACAT
This sequence comes from Condylostylus longicornis, assembly GCF_029603195.1. Lineage (NCBI taxonomy): Eukaryota > Metazoa > Arthropoda > Insecta > Diptera > Dolichopodidae > Condylostylus > Condylostylus longicornis. The sequence goes on from NW_026578104.1 coordinate 60,171, forward strand.
ATAAAATTTCATCAAAATCGGTTCAGCCGAACTTGAGATACACGCGTGCACACACAGACCGACAGACGGACAGACCGACAGACCGACAGGTTGCTAAAAATAGTTTATTTACACTTCCCTACTATGGAGAAGTACGTTCCCACCGAAAACTCGATATGCAAAATTTGTTGCCATCACATAACCTACCTATTGTTTACACAATACGGTCGGTAAAAATAAAAACACGACAACATCCAGGCAAGCATTGATAAAATAACCTTCTGTCTATGAGACTACCACGCTAACCACTAGGCTACGCAGTACCTTGAATTTTTCTTTATAATTCTATATTTTATTCATATTTCGTATAACTCTTCAAAAACCATCCTATTTTACATTATATATACATATATAGCTACTTCTCAGGTGGTAAAAAGTACGGGTACTTCTAGGAGGGCTAGAGACATGGGACAAAGGGCATTAGATAGAGTTTTGCCTCTAGGGTCTCAGAAAAATCTGATATTGGAACTTTTTAGCCCCGAAATAGCTCTATTTTAAGATTTTCTGAAAAAAATTTTGTATAACAAAAGCACGTTTTTCTTTTATACTTTTTATAATTAGAAACACAAACCAAGAAATAAATGATACGTTTTACGATATTTTTATTATTAGAAACACAAACCGAGAAATAAATAATATATGAAAATATAATGATCTCACATATCGGATAAACGAATTAATCTTAACGTAAATAAATGTCAGCTTTTATCAGACATCAGATGTTTTGTGACATGTGAATATTAATATTTCATTTTTTATTGTTTTGAATATTATGTTTCGTCAGCAAGCTTAAAAAAAATATACATACACAATTTATGTAAGTATGTATCTACCTAAAATTTTATTTTTACTGTTCGAGCGAAAACCTGTAAAATGCTAAATTTCAATCCATTCATATATAAATACATACATATATTCATATAGACATACATACATGCATATATTTTTACATACATAAATTATTATTTTGTTTTTGACTAAACCTTTTCTTTATGTTTAAAATTCAATCCTATATGTTTACCCACAGTTTAAAAAAAACAGGTATCCATTCATAATTATATAAGTTTGCATTTATAATTTTATTTCTAATTTTTCCAACAGCAAAATTTCAAAATTTTCGATTCTAATACATTCATATGTTGCAACGAAAAATTTTAAAATCTTCAATTCTAATCCATTCATATATACATACATACATATATTCATATATACATATATACAAACATATATTTTTACATACATAAATTATTATTTTGTTTTTGACTAAACCTTTTCTTTATGTTTAAAATTCAATCCCATATGTTTACCCACAGTTTAAAAAAAACAGGTATCCATTCATAATTATGTATGTTTGCATTTATAATTTTATTTCTAATATTTTCAACAGCAAAATTTCAAAATTTTCGAATCTAATACATTCATATGTACATACGTTCATATGTTGGAACGAAAAATTTTAAAATCTTCAATTCTAATCCATTCATATATACATACATACATATATTCATATATACATACATACATATATTTTTGCATACATAAATTATTATTTTGTTTTTGACTAAACCTTTTCTTTATGTTTAAAATTCAATCCTATATGTTTACCCACAGTTTAAAAAAAACAGGTATCCATTCATAATTATGTATGTTTGCATTTATAATTTTATTTCTAATTTTTCCAACAGCAAAATTTCAAAATTTTCGATTCTAATACATTCATATGCACATACGTTCATATGTTGAAACGAAAAATTTTAAAATCTTCAATTCTAATCCATTCATATATACATACATACATATATTCATACATACATACATACATATATATGAATAAAATTATTATTTTGTTTTTGACTAAACCTTTTATTTGAAAAATTAATTTTTGTATGTTTACTCCCATGATTTAATAATTATGCGTTTAAAATTTATTTCTATACATTCTACAGTTTTGAATATTATTAAATTCATATAGAAAGCTTAAAAAAAATTACTCAGGAAGCTTTAAAAAAATATATACATTCATACAAATTTATGTACTTAAAATTTTTGCGAATTTTTCCAAACTATTATAAGAAAAATTTTTTGGAAATTTTCTTTAAAATTTTATAATAACTTTTATCTGTTATATATTAAAAAAAATAAAACACAAAATTTAAACAAAATAAAAAAAAAAATTTTAAAATAATCCAAAAAAATAAAAACACGACAACATCCAGGCAAGCATTGATCCAATAACCTTCTGGCTATGAGACTACCACGCTAACCACTAGGCTACGCAGTACCTTGAATTTTGCTTTATAATTCTATATTTTATTCATATTTCGTATAACTCTTCAAAAACCATCTTTTTTTGCCTCTGGGGTCCCAGAAAAAGCAAGAATTCCACCCGCCCTGCCCCTTCAGCCCCTCCAAAGATGTTTTGGACCATTTTTTTACAAAATGGTATTACATCTTATGGGTGTAATGTTTATATAATTTTGATGGCATATATGTATATTGGAAATAAGTTAAATTCTATAAGTGTGAGTTATAACAAGAAAACAAAAAATTAATAATATCTAAATATAGTTTTATAGCATGTACGATTACATACACATTTACTTATATACATATGTATTCTTTTTGCGATTTGCTACAAAGGTATAATCAATTATACTAAAGTACAATCGGAAAGTAATCGATACAGCATTGATATGCAATCATGTAAAAGATTGGTATGAAAATGTTTTAACAAAGTTTGGTGCCCAAAAATGCAAAAAATACGCATAGAAATCGTATGCAATACGTATTACCTTATATACGTTAGAATTGGTGTTAACTCATTCTACAGTCACGCGTTTTATTCGCATGTATTATAAACTTCAAATACATTCGCATAAAATCGTAAAAGGTATTTTACGATTTTATGCGACATAACTCAAAGTGAAGTTTTAAAATAAATTACTCAAAAGGTATTAGATTTCAAAGGAACTAATTATTTGTTTAATTATGTATTTTTGGGTAATTATTTCTCAGAACTTTTTTATCTTAAGTTTTAAGTTTTATCTTATTATTTATCAGAAAAAAACATATCTATATGTATATTATGGGTGTGTTTTTGAAGAAATAAAGTAAACTTAAAATATCTCAGCCACAGAATGGAACACAATTTCAAAACTACAGGCATCATACTTGCAAGGCTTGCAATGCAAGCACACACGACTAGTTATATATATATAGCTACTTCTCAGGTGGTAAAAAGTACGGGTACTTCTAGAAGGGCTAGAGACATGGGACAAAAGGCGTTAGATAGAGTTTTGCCTCTAGGGTCCCAGAAAAATCTGACATTGGAACTTTTTAGCCCCGAAATAGCTCTATTTTAAGATTTTCTGAAAAAATTTTTGTATAACAAAAGCACGTTTTTCTTTTATACTTTTTATAATTAGAAACACAAACCAAGAAATAAATGATACGTTTTACGTTATTTTTATTATTAGAAACACAAACCGAGAAATAAATAATATTTGAAAATATAATGATCTCACATATTTTTGTTTCGGATAAACGAATTAATCTTAACATAAATAAATGTCAGCTTTTATCAGACATCAGATGTTTTGTGACATCTGAATATTAATATTTCATTTGTTATTGTTTTGAACATTACGTTTCGTCAGCAAGCTTTAAAAAAATATATGTACATACAGAATATATGTATGTACGTATGTAGTTAGAATTATATTTTTATTGTTCCAAACGGAAAATTGTAAAATGCTAAATTTTAATACAATTACATATACATACATATATTTGAATAAAATTATTATTTGGTTTTTGCCTAAATCTTTTCTTTATTTAAAAAAATTACATTCATATGTACATATATATATATTTGAATACAATTATTATTTTATTTTAACCTAAACCTTTTCTTTATTTGAGAAATTTATTTCTATATGTTCACCCGCAGTTTTAAAAAAACTAGGTATACATTCATAATAACGTGTGTTTGTGTTAATAATTTTATTTCTAATTTTTCCAACAGCAAAATTTCAAAATTTTCGATTCTAATACATTCATATGCACATACATTCATATGTTGGAACGAAAAATTTTAAAATCTTCAATTCTAATCCATTCATATATACATATACACATGCATTCATATATACATACATACATATATTTTTACATACATACATAAATTATTATTTTGTTTTTGTTTCTTTTTTAATTTTCGATTCTAATACATTCATATGTACATACGTTCATATGTTGGATGTTTACTCCCATGATTTAATAATTATGCGTTTAAAATTTATTTCTATGTATTCTACAGTTTTGAATATTATTAAATTCATATAGAAAGCTTAAAAAAAATTATTCAGGAAGCTTTAAAAAAAAATATACATACATACATATTTATGTACTTAAAATTTTTGCGAATTTTTCCAAACTATTATAAGAATATTTTTTTGGAAATTTTCTTTAAACTTTTATAATAACATTTATCTGTTATATATTAAAAAAAAATAAAACACAAAATTTAAATAAAATAAAAAAAAAAAATTTAAAATAATCCAAAAAAATAAAAACACGACAACATCCAGGCAAGCATTGATCCAATAACCTTCTAACTATGAGACTACCACGCTAACCACTAGGCTACGCAGTACCTTGAATTTTCCTTTATAATTCTATATTTTATTCATATTTCGTATAACTCTTCAAAAACCATCCTATTTTACATTATATATATATAGCTACTTCTCAGGTGGTAAAAAGTACGGGTACTTCTAGAAGGGCTAGAGACATGGAACAAAGGGCATTAGGTAGAGTTTTGCCTCTAGGGTTCCAGAAAAATCTGACATTGGAACTTTTTAGTCCTGAAATAGCTCCATTTTAAGATTTTCTGAAAAAATTTTTGTATAACAAAAGCACGTTTTTCTTTTATACTTTTTATAATTAGAAACACAAACCAAGAAATAAATGATACGTTTTACGTTATTTTTATTATTAGAAACACAAACCGAGAAATAAATAATATTTGAAAATATAATGATCTCACATATTTTTGTTTCGGATAAACGAATTAATCTTAACGTAAATAAATGTCAGCTTTTATGAGACATCAGATGTTTTGTGACATCTGAATATTAATATTTCATTTGTTTAAAAAGCAAGCTTTAAAAAAATATTTGTACATACAGAATATATGTATGTAGGTATGTAGTTAGAATTTTATTTTTATTGTTCCAAACGGAAAACTGTAAAATGCTAAATTTTAATACATTTATATATACATACATATATTTGAATAAAATTATTAATTTGTTTTTTCCAAAACCTTTTCTTTATTTAAAAAAATTACATTCATATGTACATATATATATATTTGAATACAATTATTATTTTATTTTAACCTAAACCTTTTCTTTATTTGAGAAATTTATTTCTATATGTTCACCCGCAGTTTTAAAAAAACTAGGTATACATTCATAATAACGTGTGTTTGTGTTAATAATTTTATTTCTAACTTTTCCAACAGCAAAATTTCAAAATTTTCGATTCTAATACATTCATATGTACATACGTTCATATGTTGGAACGAAAAATTTTAAAATCTTAAATTCTAATCCATTCATATATACATACACACATGTATTCATATATACATACATACATATATTTTTACATACATACATAAATTATTATTTTGTTTTTGTTTCTTTTTTAATTTTCGATTCTAATATATTCATATGTACATACGTTCATATGTTGGAACGAAAAATTTTAAAATCTTCAATTCTAATCCATTCATATATACATACACACATATATTCATATATCCATACATACATATATTTTTACATACATAAATTATTATTTTGTTTTTGACTAAACCTTTTCTTTATTTGAAAAATTAATTTTTGTATGTTTACTTCCATGATTTAATAATTATGCGTTTAAAATTTATTTCTATATATTCTACAGTTTTGAATATTATTAAATTCATATAGAAAGCTTAAAAAAAATTATTCAGGAAGCTTTAAAAAAAAATATACATACATACATATTTATGTACTTAAAATTTTTGCGAATTTTTCCAAACTTTTACAAGAATATTTTTTTGGAAATTTTCTTTAAATTTTTATAATAACATTTATCTGTTATGTATTAAAAAAAAATAAAACACAAAATTTAAATAAAATAAAAAAAAAATTTTAAAATAATCCAAAAAAATAAAAACACGACAACATCCAGGCAAGCATTGATCCAATAACCTTCTAACTATGAGACTACCACGCTAACCACTAGGCTACGCAGTACCTTGAATTTTCCTTTATAATTCTATATTTTATTCATATTTCGTATAACTCTTCAAAAACCATCCTATTTTACATTATATATATATAGCTACTTCTCAGGTGGTAAAAAGTACGGGTACTTCTAGAAGGGCTAGAGACATGGAACAAAGGGCATTAGATAGAGTTTTGCCTCTAGGGTTCCAGAAAAATCTGACATTGGAACTTTTTAGTCCCGAAATAGCTCTATTTTAAGATTTTCTGAAAAAATTTTTGTATAACAAAAGCACGTTTTTCTTTTATACTTTTTATAATTAGAAACACAAACCAAGAAATAAATGATACGTTTTACGTTATTTTTATTATTAGAAACACAAACCGAGAAATAAATAATATTTGAAAATATAATGATCTCACATATTTTTGTTTCGAATAAACGAATTAATCTTAACGTAAATAAATGTCAGCTTTTATGAGACATCAGATGTTTTGTGACATCTGAATATTAATATTTCATTTGTTATTGTTTTGAACATTACGTTTCGTCAGCAAGCTTTAAAAAAATATTTGTACATACAGAATATATGTATGTAGGTATGTAGTTAGAATTTTATTTTTATTGTTCCAAACGGAAAACTGTAAAATGCTAAATTTTAATACATTTATATATACATACATATATTAGAATAAAATTATTAATTTGTTTTTTCCAAAACCTTTTCTTTATTTAAAAAAATTACATTCATATGTACATATATATATACATATTTGAATACAATTATTATTTTATTTTAACCTAAACCTTTTCTTTATTTGAGAAATTTATTTCTATATGTTCACCCGCAGTTTTAAAAAAACTAGGTATACATTCATAATAACGTGTGTTTGTGTTAATAATTTTATTTCTAACTTTTCCAACAGCAAAATTTCAAAATTTTCGATTCTAATACATTCATATGTACATACGTTCATATGTTGGAACGAAAAATTTTAAAATCTTAAATTCTAATCCATTCATATATACATACACACATGTATTCATATATACATACATACATATATTTTTACATACATACATAAATTATTATTTTGTTTTTGTTTCTTTTTTAATTTTCGATTCTAATATATTCATATGTACATACGTTCATATGTTGGAACGAAAAATTTTAAAATCTTCAATTCTAATCCATTCATATATACATACACACATATATTCATATATTCATACATACATATATTTTTACATACATAAATTATTATTTTGTTTTTGACTAAACCTTTTCTTTATTTGAAAAATTAATTTTTGTATGTTTACTTCCATGATTTAATAATTATGCGTTTAAAATTTATTTCTATATATTCTACAGTTTTGAATATTATTAAATTCATATAGAAAGCTTAACAAAAATTATTCAGGAAGCTTTAAAAAAAAATATACATACATACATATTTATGTACTTAAAATTTTTGCGAATTTTTCCAAACTTTTACAAGAATATTTTTTTGGAAATTTTCTTTAAATTTTTATAATAACATTTATCTGTTATGTATTAAAAAAAAATAAAACACAAAATTTAAATAAAATAAAAAAAAAATTTTAAAATAATCCAAAAAAATAAAAACACGACAACATCCAGGCAAGCATTGATCCAATAACCTTCTAACTATGAGACTACCACGCTAACCACTAGGCTACGCAGTACCTTGAATTTTCCTTTATAACTCTATATTTTATTCATATTTCGTATAACTCTTCAAAAACCATCCTATTTTACATTATATATATATAGCTACTTCTCAGGTGGTAAAAAGTACGGGTACTTCTAGAAGGGCTAGAGACATGGAACAAAGGGCATTAGATAGAGTTTTGCCTCTAGGGTTCCAGAAAAATCTGACATTGGAACTTTTTAGTCCCGAAATAGCTCTATTTTAAGATTTTCTGAAAAAATTTTTGTATAACAAAAGCACGTTTTTCTTTTATACTTTTTATAATTAGAAACACAAACTAAGAAATAAATGATACGTTTTACGTTATTTTTATTATTAGAAACACAAACCGAGAAATAAATAATATTTGAAAATATAATGTTCTCACATATTTTTGTTTCGGATAAACGAATTAATCTTAACGTAAATAAATGTCAGCTTTTATGAGACATCAGATGTTTTGTGACATCTGAATATTAATATTTCATTTGTTATTGTTTTGAACATTACGTTTCGTCAGCAAGCTTTAAAAAAATATATGTACATACAGAATATATGTATGTAGGTATGTAGTTAGAATTTTATTTTTATTGTTCCAAACGGAAAACTGTAAAATGCTAAATTTTAATACATTTATATATACATACATATATTTGAATAAAATTATTAATTTGTTTTTGCCTAAACCTTTTCTTTATTTAAAAAAATTACATTCATATGTACATATATATATATTTGAATACAATTATTATTTCGGTTATTTGATTTTTCACTCTTTTTTCAAATCATTGTCATAAAAAACATAAATTGAGGTAAAAAATGAATAAACTTCAAGTAAAAATTATTTCTAAAAGTTTAAAAATAATTTTTTCATTAAATTTAAGAAAGGTGACAGTATCTTTTATTCTCTCTCGGATTCTCCAACTAAATATGCATGAGTATCTGCTAAATCTCCAGTCTTAATCGTTTTGTAAAATTTGTAAACCAACAGATTAAAAAATTGCATCAAAAACTCTAAGTTTTTCTTTTTTGGGACTAATTTTCTCTTCTTCTTCAAATTGGAGCATAGCTTGAAAATCTAACTAGTTAACACCTCGTCTTAAAATATAAAAAATCTTTGTATAAACTGTTCTTGTAAAATATTTTTGGAAGTCAATTTTTTGAAATCTGTTGTGCGACTCTTTCCACTTAAGGGAATTTCAAAAAGTAATTCAATTACAAAAAGGCTTCATTGTGCAACGAATCTGACAAAGTTGTTACATTATTGTAAAAATGAGCACATAAAGTAATCTCTAAAATGAGTTTATGGGTTTGGTGTTTGTTACTTTATTTATGTGCTATAGTCCATATGACTTTCTTACTTGTTCATAATGATACTAAATGCGAATTAATTAAAATTTCTAAATCGAAAACAAAATGAAATCGAGTGTGAGTCATTACAACTACTGTAATGAAAAGTCAAATTTGATAGTGAACTCGAACTCGTATAGAAAATAATAATTCGATACTTGTGAAAATTAAATCTTGGAGACGTATTATTAATTACGTATAGAAAATCGTTTGTCCGTCAGTTTTTCTCCAAGTTCTGCCGTAAAAAGTATATAGATCTCCGTAAAAAAATGTGGCAAAGTAAATTGGTTCGGAATTTGCTCTCCTATCATAGAGTATATAAGTATTTTATTTTCAAATAATCAAAGGATATTGTAAGTTTTCACGGCATTTTTATTTTAGCTGTCAGCATTTACTTTTCACTTAAAACTCCATACAAATTGACCACGAGTCAGTTTCGAGCGTTCGTGTACTTGAGTGCATTCAGGAAGCTCGGTCGCGAAAGATTAAGCGAATTTTTCTAACCGTTCGGCAAATTGTAAAAGAATTTTTCTTAAAAGAATAAAAGTAGAAAGCCTTTCATATTTTTTCATCTCTACAGATATGTTCACATGCCCAATAGGACCCGAAAAACTTGCTTTTGAATGTTGTCAATTTTAAAACCAGGATCATTAATACAGTCACCACGACCAAAGTCAATTGCGGTTTTCAAAGCTGTATTAACTTCGGTTTTCAAAGTAAGATCTGTTGTGTAAATACTTGTTTATTTACTATAGGACCAGTTTCGCTAATTTCTATGCTTTAAAACACTTTGAATCCGTTATGTTAGTTTCAAATATATTGCAATACCTCTAACATCCGCCACAATCACCTCAGCTCTCCTAACAACTTCCAAAATTTTTAACGTACATTTATTGCAACAATAGCCTATCTCGATATAAGTGGTTTGTCAAAAACATAAAAAAGGTGTTTTCTACTCTTAACTCGATTTAGGCGATTAGTGCAAGTGCACATAGCTACCATTTTGAGTTAGGTCATGTGTGAATTCGACAATAACTCCGGCTACAACAGTCGTAGAACCACCAAATTTCGTGAGCATATGAAACTCAAAACGGAGAATTCGCTGGTAAACATATCTCATTTTTGTCTTAACTCGAGTTAGGCGGTTTGTGTTTGAGGCCACTAATTTCTTCCCTTTTCAATATAACTTAAATCACCTAAAACCATATTTTCAGTTTTGCAACAAGAGCTTAAGTCGACTTAAGTTTGACGAAAATGCAAAAGTAATTTTTCACAAATCGCCTAAGTCGAGTTATGCTTTGCAAAGTGCTTTTTATAAATTTTGTATAACCGCCTATCTCACTTTTTTCATAATTATGAGAATACTATTAGTTGTTTTACTTCAGATTATGAGTTAATCGCTTCCTTTTTTAATTATTTTTCGATCAAAAAAAAAATTGGCTCAAAAAACTTCATAACTTTTTTCAAAATTAAATTTAAAGTTTAAAATGCATTTATCTCGAAATCACTAAAACAGACTTAAGTCGTTTGTGCTTGAAGCCACTGATATACATACACACATATATTCATATATTCATACATACATATATTTTTACATACATAAATTATTATTTTGTTTTTGTTTCTTTTTTAATTTTCGATTCTAATACATTCATATGTACATACGTTCATATGTTGGAACGAAAAATTTTAAAATCTTCAATTCTAATCCATTCATATATACATACACACATATATTCATATATTTATACATACATATATTTTTACATACATAAATTATTATTTTGTTTTTGACTAAACCTTTTTTTTATTTGAAAAATTAATTTTTGTATGTTTACTCCCATGATTTAATAATTATGCGTTTAAAATTTATTTCTATATATTCTACAGTTTTGAATATTATTAAATTCATATAGAAAGCTTAAAAAAAATTACTCAGGAAGCTTTAAAAAAAAATATACATACATACATATTTATGTACTTAAAATTTTTGCGAATTTTTCCGAACTGTTATAAGAATATTTTTTTGGAAATTTTCTTTAAACTTTTATAATAACATTTATCTGTTATATATTAAAAAAAATAAAACACAAAATTTAAATAAAATAAAAAAATTTTTAAAATAATCCAAAAAAATAAAAACACGACAACATCCAGGCAAGCATTGATCAAATAACCTTCTAACTATGAGACTACCACGCTAACCACTAGGCTACGCAGTACCTTGAATTTTCCTTTATAATTCTATATTTTATTCATATTTCGTATAACTCTTCAAAAACCATCCTATTTTACATTATATATATATAGATACTTCTCAGGTGGTAAAAAGTACGGGTACTTCTAGAAGGGCTAGAGGCATGGGACAAAAGGCACTAGGTAGAGTTTTGCCTCTAGGGTACCAGAAAAATCTGACTTTGGAACTTTTTAGTCCCGAAATAGCTCTATTTTAAGATTTTCTGAAAAAATTTTTGTATAACAAAAGCACGTTTTTCTTTTACACTTTTTATAATTAGAAACACAAACCAAGAAATAAATGATACGTTTTACGTTATTTTTATTATTAGAAACACAAACCGAGAAATAAATAATATTTGAAAATATAATGATCTCACATATTTTTGTTTCGGATAAACGAATTAATCTTAACGTAAATAAATGTCAGCTTTTATCAGACATCAGATGTTTTGTGACATCTGAATATTAATATTTCATTTGTTATTGTTTTGAACATTACGTTTCGTCAGCAAGCTTTAAAAAAATATATGTACATACAGAATATATGTATGTACGTATGTAGTTAGAATTATATTTTTATTGTTCCAAACGGAAAACTGTAAAATGCTAAATTTTAATACATTTATATATACATACATATATTTGAATAAAATTATTATTTGGTTGTTGCCTAAACCTTTTCTTTATTTAAAAAAATTACATTCATATGTACATATATATATTTGAATACAATTATTATTATTTTATTTTAACCTAAACCTTTTCTTTATTTGAGAAATTTATTTCTATATGTTCACCCGCAGTTTTAAAAAAACTAGGTATACATTCATAATAACGTGTGTTTGTGTTAATAATTTTATTTCTAATTTTTCCAACAGCAAAATTTCAAAATTTTCGATTCTAATACATTCATATGTACATACGTTCATATGTTGGAACGAAAAATTTTAAAATCTTCAATTCTAATCCATTCATATATAAATACACACATGTATTCATATATACATACATACATATATTTTTACATACATAAATTATTATTTTGTTTTTGTTTCTATTTTAATTTTCGATTCTAATACATTCATATGTACATACGTTCATATGTTGGAACGAAAAATTTTAAAATTTTATAATTCTAATCCATTCATATATACATACACACATATATTCATATATTTATACATACATATATTTTTACATACATAAATTATTATTTTGTTTTTGACTAAACCTTTTCTTTATTTGAAAAATTAATTTTTGTATGTTTACTCCCATGATTTAATAATTATGCGTTTAAAATTTATTTCTATATATTCTACAGTTTTGAATATTATTAAATTCATATAGAAAGCTTAAAAAAAATTATTCAGGAAGCTTTAAAAAAAAATATACATACATACATATTTATATACTTAAAATTTTTGCGAATTTTTCCAAACTTTTATAAGAATATTTTTTTGGAAATTTTCTTTAAACTTTTATAATAACATTTATCTGTTATATATTTAAAAAAAAATAAAACACAAAATTTAAATAAAATAAAAAAAAAATTTTAAAATAATCCAAAAAAATAAAAACACGACAACATCCAGGCAAGCATTGATCCAATAACCTTCTATCTATGAGACTACCACGCTAACCACTAGGCTACGCAGTACCTTGAATTTTCCTTTATAATTCTATATTTTATTCATATTTCGTATAACTCTTCAAAAACCATCCTATTTTACATTATATATATATAGCTACTTCTCAGGTGGTAAAAAGTACGGGTACTTCTAGAAGGGCTAGAGACATGGAACAAAGGGCATTAGATAGAGTTTTGCCTCTAGGGTTCCAGAAAAATCTGACATTGGAACTTTTTAGTCCCGAAATAGCTCTATTTTAAGATTTTCTGAAAAAATTTTTGTATAACAAAAGCACGTTTTTCTTTTATACTTTTTATAATTAGAAACACAAACTAAGAAATAAATGATACGTTTTACGTTATTTTTATTATTAGAAACACAAACCGAGAAATAAATAATATTTGAAAATATAATGTTCTCACATATTTTTGTTTCGGATAAACGAATTAATCTTAACGTAAATAAATGTCAGCTTTTATGAGACATCAGATGTTTTGTGACATCTGAATATTAATATTTCATTTGTTATTGTTTTGAACATTACGTTTCGTCAGCAAGCTTTAAAAAAATATATGTACATACAGAATATATGTATGTAGGTATGTAGTTAGAATTTTATTTTTATTGTTCCAAACGGAAAACTGTAAAATGCTAAATTTTAATACATTTATATATACATACATACAAAATGTAAAGAAAGTCTTTTCAAAATGAAAAAATTTTAAAAAATTTACTTTCAGTCTTTAATAAGTTGCATGGCATGCATTGATTTTGATTTTTTTTTGTAAATGTCAGTTTATTAATCCTTTATAGAACCTAATTGCGTTAAAATAATTTTCTAATGGAGAAACCACAAAAGAAAAGGGACAAAAACGAAGAAGTTCGACATATCACAATGTAAATAAAGTCTTTTCAAAATTAGTTTTTTAAATTTAATATTAGGAAAAAAAAAAAATGCAGCTACAATTGTTAAGTTTAATACTTTACGTGGTAGCCCGTAGATTTGGAACAGCCCAAAGTCATCGTTTTATAGAAGAAATCAATTTTTCCATATCAATTTAATCCGAAATTTTGGACAATTCTTCTATAATATGTTTTATACGGTCACTTTTGGATTTTAGTATACTTTTCGCCAAACTTTACTTCAAGTGGGCCCAAAAATTCTCAATTGGATTGAGGTCTGGACTTTAGGGGAGTGTTTCGAACACTTTTGGGCAGTCATGAAGCAAACAGCTTCTTACCAAATAAGATTTATACTGCAAGCGGTTATACCAATAGAATTTATAATAACCAACAAGACCAAATTTTTCGACTTTGTTTACCAGGTTCGTTTTTAAAATGTCTAGATATTGTTGCTTATCTATATGACCATCTTAAAAAAACAAGTGTAACACCCCTTGACAACATATACAACTCCAAAACATTACAAATAATTTTCAAAATTTAACGATTGGTATAATATTTTTGTTGTTTGGAGCCTATAACGGATTTCCTCACACTAGTTGATCCTTGCTTGTTATATAGCATAATTTTAAATTCATCACAGAATATAACATCGTTGCAATAACGTTCTGATTCATCCTTATAAGTTTCGGCAAAACAAATATTATACCAATCATTAAATTTGGAAAATTATTTGTAATGTTTTGGAGTTGTATATGTTGTCAAGGGGTGTTACACTTGTTTTTTTAAGATGGTCATATAGATAAGCAACAATATCTAGACATTTTAAAAACGAACCTGGTAAACAAAGTCGAAAAATTTGGTCTTGTTGGTTATTATAAATTCTATTGGTATAACCGCTTGCAGTATAAATCTTATTTGGTAAGAAGCTGTTTGCTTCATGACTGCCCAAAAGTGTTCGAAACACTCCCCTAAAGTCCAGACCTCAATCCAATTGAGAATTTTTGGGCCCACTTGAAGTAAAGTTTGGCGAAAAGTATACTAAAATCCAAAAGTGACCGTATAAAACATATTATAGAAGAATTGTCCAAAATTTCGGATTAAATTGATATGGAAAAATTGATTTCTTCTATAAAACGATGACTTTGGGCTGTTCCAAATCTACGGGCTACCACGTAAAGTATTAAACTTAACAATTGTAGCTGCATTTTTTTTTTTTCCTAATATTAAATTTAAAAAACTAATTTTGAAAAGACTTTATTTACATTGTGATATGTCGAACTTCTTCGTTTTTGTCCCTTTTCTTTTGTGGTTTCTCCATTAGAAAATTATTTTAACGCAATTAGGTTCTATAAAGGATTAATAAACTGACATTTACAAAAAAAAATCAAAATCAATGCATGCCATGCAACTTATTAAAGACTGAAAGTAAATTTTTTAAAATTTTTTCATTTTGAAAAGACTTTCTTTACATTTTGTATATTTGAATAAAATTATTATTTTGTTTTTGCCTAAACCTTTTCTTTATTTAAAAAAATTACATTTATATGTACATATATATATATTTGAATACAATTATTATTTTATTTTAACCTAAACCTTTTCTTTATTTGAGAAATTTATTTCTATATGTTCACCCGCAGTTTTAAAAAAACTAGGTATACATTCATAATAACATGTGTTTGTGTTAATAATTTTATTTCTAACTTTTCCAACAGCAAAATTTCAAAATTTTCGATTCTAATACATTCATATGTACATACGTTCATATGTTGGAACGAAAAATTTTAAAATCTTCAATTCTAATCCATTCATATATACATACACACATGTATTCATATATACATACATACATATATTTTTACATACATACATAAATTATTATTTTGTTTTTGTTTCTTTTTTAATTTTCGATTCTAATACATTCATATGTACATACGTTCATATGTTGGAACGAAAAATTTTAAAATTTTTTAATTCTAATCCATTCATATATACATACACACATATATTCATATATTCATACATACATATATTTTTACATACATAAATTATTATTTTGTTTTTGACTGAACCTTTTCTTTATTTGAAAAATTAATTTTTGTATGTTTACTCCCATGATTTAATAATTATGCGTTTAAAATTTATTTCTATATATTCTACAGTTTTGAATATTATTAAATTCATATAGAAAGCTTAAAAAAAATTATTCAGGAAGCTTTAAAAAAAAATATACATTCATACATATTTATGTACTTAAAATTTTTGCGAATTTTTCCAAACTTTTATAAGAATATTTTTTTGGAAATTTTCTTTAAACTTTTATAATATTATAACATTTATCTGTTATATATTGAAAAAAAATAAAACACAAAATTTAAATAAAATAAAAAAAAAATTTTTTAAATAATCCAAAAAAATAAAAACACGACAACATCCAGGCAAGCATTGATCAAATAACCTTCTAACTATGAGACTACCACGCTAACCACTAGGCTACGCAGTACCTTGAATTTTCCTTTATCTATATTATATTTTACAAGATTTTTCCAGTTCATGAACAGGTATACATATAATCTAATAAATAACAAAAACAAAAAAAATGAAAATAGCAAAAGAGAATACTGGGTAGAAGCATTACTCAATTGATTATACATACTGTAAAACAAAAACAAAAAATGAAAAGCGAAAAGCGAAAGAGAATAAAAAAAGGGTAGTAATATTTTTTTTGTTTATTTGCTTTACTACCATAAACAAAAATAAAAAGCAAAAGGAAGCGAAATATTTTAAATGAGTTAGGTAAGAGTAAAATAATTTTTTGTTGTTGTATTTAACATGGAATGGAATTAAAAAAAATAAAACTAAAAATTGTGAGAGATATAAGAACACGAATAACGTTACGTTACGTACTAAGGCAATTATTCTTCGTGTGCTTGCGAAATTTCAATTGAGTAAGTAGCCAAGTCAGGTCTTTATAAAAAAAAGAGGCATTGATTTTTTATTAATTCACATTTACTTTGGTTTTAAAGTTTAGCGTAAAAGGTACTTTTCCTTTTAATTTTGTTCGGCATCAGTTCCCCATCCGTCTTGCATATGCCATGACTATAAATAAGTCCCAAGGGCAAACTTTTGAAAAGGTTGGCCTCTATCTCCCCCAGCCGTGCTTTTCGCATGGGCAATTATACACAGAAAGAGCCATAGTTATATGTTCAAGAGCCATAGACTCCAATTCTTTCAAAATTCAAGTCAATGGAAATATTTTAACAGATAACGTTGTTTATAAGGAAATTTTTCGTTGTTAATTGTTAACTAATTCTTAAATTGAATTTTAATCATATCTATGTAATTAACAGTGACACATATTACATCTTAAAATTTATTAAATTAAAAATATTTTCATTACTTTTATTTATCATTAGTATTCAAACCAATATGATATTTATGCATATACAAGTATATACCTGCATGCCATAATATGTACAAATTTTTCTAAACTTATTTTAAAATTGATTGCCACAATCCTGTTTTTACAACAGATAATGCTGCTTATAAGCAAACCACAGGGGCCCCTAGTAATTCTATATTTTATTCATATTTCGTATAACTCTTCAAAAACCATCCTATTTTACATTATATATATATAGCTACTTCTCAGGTGGTAAAAAGTACGGGTACTTCTAGAAGGGCTAGAGACATGGAACAAAGGGCATTAGATAGAGTTTTGCCTCTAGGGTTCCAGAAAAATCTGACATTGGAACTTTTTAGTCCCGAAATAGCTCTATTTTAAGATTTTCTGAAAAAATTTTTGTATAACAAAAGCACGTTTTTCTTTTATACTTTTTATAATTAGAAACACAAACCAAGAAATAAATGATACGTTTTACGTTATTTTTATTATTAGAAACACAAACCGAGAAATAAATAATATTTGAAAATATAATGATCTCACATATTTTTGTTTCGGATAAACGAATTAATCTTAACGTAAATAAATGTCAGCTTTTATGAGACATCAGATGTTTTGTGACATCTGAATATTAATATTTCATTTGTTATTGTTTTGAACATTACGTTTCGTCAGCAAGCTTTAAAAAAATATATGTACATACAGAATATATGTATGTACGTATGTAGTTAGAATTTTATTTTTATTGTTCGAAACGGAAAACTGTAAAATGCTAAATTTTAATACATTTATATATACATACATATATTTGAATAAAATTATTATTTTGTTTTTGCCTAAACCTTTTCTTTATTTAAAAAAATTACATTCATATGTACATATATATATTTGAATACAATTATTATTTTATTTTAACCTAAACCTTTTCTTTATTTGAGAAATTTATTTCTATATGTTCACCCGCAGTTTTAAAAAAACTAGGTATACATTCATAATAACGTGTGTTTGTGTTAATAATTTTATTTCTAATTTTTCCAACAGCCAAATTTCAAAATTTTCGATTCTAATACATTCATATGTACATACGTTCATATGTTGGAACGAAAAATTTTAAAATCTTCAATTTTAATCCATTCATATATACATACATACACACATGTATTCATATATACATACATACATATATTTTTACATACATAAATTATTATTTTGTTTTTGTTTCTTTTTTAATTTTCGATTCTAATACATTCATATGTACATACGTTCATATGTTGGAACGAAAAATTTCAAAATCTTCAATTCTAATCCATTCATATATACATACACACATATATTCATATATTCATACATACATATATTTTTACATACATAAATTATTATTTTGTTTTTGACTAAACCTTTTCTTTATTTGAAAAATTAATTTTTGTATGTTTACTCCCATGATTTAATAATTATGCGTTTAAAATTTATTTCTATATATTCTACAGTTTTGAATATTATTAAATTCATATAGAAAGCTTAAGAAAAATTACTCAGGAAGCTTTAAAAAAAATATACATACATACATGTTTATGTACTTAAAATTTTTGCGAATTTTTCCAAACTATTATAAGAATATTTTTTTTGGAAATTTTCTTTAAACTTTTATATAACATTTATCTGTTATATATTAAAAAAAAATAAAACACAAAATTTAAACAAAATAAAAAAAAAATTTTTAAAATAATGCAAAAAAATAAAAATACGACGACATCCAGGCAAGCATTGATCCAATAACCTTCTGGCTATGAGAATACCACGCTAACCACTAGGCTACGCAGTACCTTGAATTTTGCTTAATAATTCTATATTTTATTCATATTTCGTATAACTCTTCAAAAACCATCCTATTTTACATTATATATATATAGCTACTTCTCAGGTGGTAAAAAGTACGGGTACTTCTAGAAGGGCTAGAGACATGGGACAAAAGGCATTAGGTTGAGTTTTGCCTCTAGGGTACCAGAAAAATCTGACATTGGAACTTTTTAGCCCCGAAATAGCTCTATTTTAAGATTTTCTGAAAAAATTTTTGTATAACAAAAGCACGTTTTTCTTTTATACTTTTTATAATTAGAAACACAAACCAAGAAATAAATGATACGTTTTACGTTATTTTTATTATTAGAAACACAAACCGAGAAATAAATAATATTTGAAAATATAATGATCTCACATATTTTTGTTTCGGATAAAAGAATTAATCTTAACGTAAATAAATGTCAGCTTTTATCAGACATCAGATGTTTTGTGACATCTGAATATTAATATTTCATTTGTTATTGTTTTGAACATTACGTTTCGTCAGCAAGCTTTAAAAAAATATATGTACATACAGAATATATGTATGTACGTATGTAGTTAGAATTTTATTTTTATTGTTCCAAACGGAAAACTGTAAAATGCTAAATTTTAATACATTTATATATACATACATATATTTGAATAAAATTATGATTTTGATTTTGCCTAAACCTTTTCTTTATTTAAAAAAATTACATTCATATTTACATATATATATTTGAATACAATTATTATTTTATTTTAACCTAAACCTTTTCTTTATTTGAGAAATTTATTTCAATATGTTCACCCACAGTTTTAAAAAAACTAGGTATACATTCATAATAACGTGTGTTTGTGTTAATAATTTTATTTCTAATTTTTCCAACAGCAAAATTTCAAAATTTTCGATTCTAATACATTCATATGTACATACGTTCATATGTTGGAACGAAAAATTTTAAAATCTTCAATTCTAATCCATTCACATACATACATATATTCATATATGCATACATACATATATTTTTACATACATAAATTATTATTTTGTTTTTGACTAAACCTTTTCTTTATTTGGAAAAATCAATCCTATATGTTTACCCAAAGTTAAAAAAAAACAGGTATCCATTCATAATTATGTATGTTTGCATTTATAATTTTATTTATAATTTTTCCAACAGCAAAATTTCAAAATTTTCGATTCTAATACATTCATATGTACATACGTTCATATGTTGGAATGAAAAATTTTAAAATCTTCAATTCTAATCCATTCATATATACATACATACATATATTCATATATACATACATACATATATTTTTACATACATAAATTATTATTTTGTTTTTGTTTCTTTTTTAATTTTCGCTTCTAATACATTCATATGTACATACGTTCATATGTTGGAACGAAAAATTTTAAAATCTTCAATTCTAATCCATTCATATATACATACACGCATATATTCATATATTCATACATACATATATTTTTACATACATAAATTATTATTTTGTTTTTGTTTCTTTTTTAATTTTCGATTCTAATACATTCATATGTACATACGTTCATATGTTGGAACGAAAAATTTTAAAATCTTCAATTCTGATCCATTCATATATACATACACACATATATTCATATATTCATACATACATATATTTTTACATACATAAATTATTATTTGGTTTTTGCCTAAAGCTTTTCTTTATTTAAAAAAATTACATTCATATGTACATATATATATATTTGAATACAATTATTATTTTATTTTAACCTAAACCTTTTCTTTATTTGAGAAATTTATTTCTATATGTTCACCCGCAGTTTTAAAAAAACTAGGTATACATTCATAATAACGTGTGTTTGTGTTAATAATTTTATTTCTAATTTTTCCAACAGCAAAATTTCAAAATTTTCTATTCTAATACATTCATATGTACATACGTTCATATGTTGGAACGAAAAATTTTAAAATCTTCAATTCTAATCCATTCATATATAAATACACACATGTATTCATATATGCATACATACATATATTTTTACATACATAAATTATTATTTTGTTTTTGTTTCTTTTTTAATTTTCGATTTTAATACATTCATATGTACATACGTTCATATGTTGGAACGAAAAATTTTAAAATTTTTTAATTCTAATCCATTCATATATACATACACACATATATTCATATATTCATACATACATATATTTTTACATACATAAATTATTATTTTGTTTTTGACTAAACGTTTTCTTTATTTGAAAAATTAATTTTTGTATGTTTACTCCCATGATTTAATAATTATGCGTTTAAAATTTATTTCTATATATTCTACAGTTTTGAATATTATTAAATTCATATAGAAAGCTTAAAAAAATTATTCAGGAAGCTTTAAAAAAAACGAGAAAAAAAGTAGAGTTGACCTTGTCAACTCTGTGATACCCGTACGAATTTGTTATCCTATGTGCGAATAACTAATGTGCCATAACTAACTATGGGACAGACTATGACTTTAAGTTGCCGTATTACCATATTAATTTATGCAAAATTTCAGTACTATGTGTTTTTCAAAATACTGGTCGTGCCAAACTACTATTGAAGTTGTATGGCAGCTACCAGAAAGAGCCAAGAAATTTTAGCGAATTTTATCAAGCACATCGGCCCTACTAATATATTCACTTGTGTGAAATCTCAATATCACAGCTTTTATAGTTTCTGAGATATAGCCAAATAACTTTTGGAGTTGTATGGCAGGTACCAGAAGAAGCCAAGTAATTTCAACGACTTTTATGAGACACATTGGCCTTACTAATATATTCGTTTGTGTGAAATTTCAATACCACAACTTTTATAGTTTCTGAGATATAGCCAAATAACTTTTGGAGTTGTATGGCAGGTATCAGAAGAAGCCAAGTAATTTCAACGAATTTCATCAGACACATTGGCCCTATTAAAATATTCGTTTGTGTGAAATTTCAATACCATAGCTTTTATAGTTTCTGAGATATAGCCAAATAACTTTTGGAGTTGTATGGCAGGTACCAGAAGAAGCCAAGTAATTTCAACGACTTTTATGAGACACATTGGCCTTACTAATATATTCGTTTGTGTGAAATTTCAATACCACAACTTTTATAGTTTCTGAGATATAGCCAAATAAATTTTGAAGTTGTATGGCAGCTACCCGAACCGGTACCCCGATCACGTCCAATTTAAATAGGGTTCTGGCACTTGCTACAATAAATCATTTGTGAAAATTTGGTGAACTTAGCTCAATTAGTTTTTGAGTTATCGTTCGGACGGACGGACAGACAAAGCTAAATCAACTCAGAATTTGACGCTGATCAAAAACATACACTTGAGTCTATATCTAACACCGTTATTTCTTAGCGTTACAAACGGTAAGGCAAATTTAGTATACCCTTCGAACATACGTTCGTACGGGTATAAATATACATACATACATATTTATGTACTTAAAATTTTTGCGAATTTTTCCAAACTTTTATAAGAATATTTTTTTGGAAATTTTCTTTAAACTTTTATAATAACATTTATCTGTTATATATTAAAAAAAAATAAAACACAAAATTTAAATAAAATAAAAAAAAAATTTTAAAATAATCCAAAAAAATAAAAACACGACAACATCCAGGCAAGCATTGATCCAATAACCTTCTAACTATGAGACTACCACGCTAACCACTAGGCTACGCAGTACCTTGAATTTCGCTTAATAATTCTATATTTTATTCATATTTCGTATAACTCTTCAAAAACCATCCTATTTTACATTATATATATAGCTACTTCTCAGGTGGTAAAAAGTACGGGTACTTCTAGAAGGGCTAGAGACATGGGACAAAAGGCATTAGATAGAGTTTTGCCTCCAGGGTCCCAGAAAAAGCAAGCATTCGGTCCATTTTTTTACAAAATGGTATTACATCTTATGGGGGTAATGTTTATATAATTTTGATGTCATATATATTGGAAATACGTTAAATTCTATAAGTGTGAGTTATAACAAGAAAACACAAATTTAATAATATCTACATATAGTTTTATAGCATGTACGATTACATACACATTTACTTATATACATCTGTATTCTTTTTGCGATTTGCTACAAAAGTATAATCAATTATACTAAGGTACAATCGGAAAGTAATCGATACAGCATTGGTATGCAATCATGTAAAAGACCTGTATGAAAATGTTTTAACAAAGTTTGGTGCCCAAAAATGTCAAAAATACGCATAGAAATCGTATGCAATACGTATTACCCTATATACGTTAGTATTGGTGTTAACTTATTCTACAGTCACGCGTTTTGCTCGCATGTATTATAAACTTCAAATACATACGTGCATGAATTGTAGTTTATAATTAACAATAATTTATGGCTTAAAGTGTTTATTGTAAAAGGTATTTTACGATTTTATGCGACATAACTCAAAGTGAAGTTTTAAAATAAATTACTCAAAAGGTATTAGATTTCAAAGGAACTAATTATTTGTTTAATTATGTATTTTTGGGTAATAATTTCTCAGAATTTTTTATTTTAAGTTTTAAGTTTTATCTTATTATTTATCAGGAAAAAAACATATCTATGTATATGCATATTATGGGTGTGTTTTTGAAGAAATAAAGTAAACTTAAAATATCTCAGCCACAGAATGGAACACAATTTCAAAACTACAGGCATCATACTTGCAAGGCATGCAATGCAAGCCCACACGACTAGTTATATATATATAGCTACTTCTCAGGTGGTAAAAAGTGCGGGTACTTCTAGAAGGGCTAGAGACATGGGACAAAAGGCATTAGATAGAGTTTTGCCTCTAGGCTCCCAGAAAAATCTGACATTGGAACTTTTTAGCCCCGAAATAGCTCTATTTTAAGATTTTCTGAAAAAATTTTTGTATAACAAAAGCACGTTTTTCTTTTATACTTTTTATAATTAGAAACACAAACCAAGAAATAAATGATACGTTTTACGTTATTTTTATTATTAGAAACACAAACCGAGAAATAAATAATATTTGAAAATATAATGATCTCACATATTTTTGTTTCGGATAAATGAATTAATCTTAACGTAAATAAATGTCAGCTTTTATGAGACATCAGATGTTTTGTGACATCTGAATATTAATATTTCATTTGTTATTGTTTTGAACATTACGTTTCGTCAGCAAGCTTTAAAAAAATATATGTACATACAGAATATATGTATGTAGGTATGTAGTTAGAATTATATTTTTATTGTTCCAAACGGAAAACTGTAAAATGCTAAATTTTAATACATTTATATATACATACATATATTTGAATAAAATTATTATTTGGTTTTTGCCTAAACCTTTTCATTATTTAAAAAAATTACATTCATATGTACATATATATATTTGAATACAATTATTATTATATTATTTTAACCTAAACCTTTTCTTTATTTGAGAAATTTATTTCTAAATAACGTGTGTTTGTGTTAATAATTTTATTTCTAATTTTTCCAACAGCAAAATTTCAAAATTTTCGATTCTAATACATTCATATGTACATACGTTCATATGTTGGAACGAAAAATTTTAAAATCTTCAATTCTAATCCATTCACATACATACATATATTCATATATGCATACATACATATATTTTTACATACATAAATTATTATTTTGTTTTTGACTAAACCTTTTCTTTATTTGGAAAAATCAATCCTATATGTTTACCCAAAGTTAAAAAAAAACAGGTATCCATTCATAATTATGTATGTTTGCATTTATAAATTTATTTATAATTTTTCCAACAGCAAAATTTCAAAATTTTCGATTCTAATACATTCATATGTACATACGTTCATATGTTGGAACGAAAAATTTCAAAATCTTCAATTCTAATCCATTCATATATGCATACACACATATATTCATACATACATACATATATATGAATAAAATTATTATTTTGTTTTTGACTAAACCTTTTCTTTATTTGAAAAATTAATTTTTGTATGTTTACTCCCATGATTTAATAATTATGCGTTTAAAATTTATTTCTATATATTCTACAGTTTTGAATATTATTAAATACATATAGAAAGCTTAAAAAAATTACTCAGGAAGCTTTAAAAAAAATATACACACATACATATTTATGTACTTAAAATTTTTCCGAATTTTTCCAAACTATTATAAGAATATTTTTTTGGAAATTTTCTTTAAACTTTTATATAACATTTATCTGTTATATATTAAAAAAAAATAAAACACAAAATTTAAATAAAATAAAAAAAAAATTTTAAAATAATGCAAAAAAATAAGTTATAGTGAAGTTTTAAAATAAATTACTCAAAAGGTATTAGATTTCAAAGGAACTAATTATTTGTTTAATTATGTATTTTTGGGTAATTATTTCTCAGAAATTTTTTATTTTAAGTTTTAAGTTTTATCTTATTATTTATCAGGAAAAAAACCTATCTATGTATATGCATATTATGGGTGTGTTTTTGAAGAAATAAAGTAAACTTAAAATATCTCAGCCACAGAATGGAACACAATTTCAAAACTACAGGCATCATACTTGCAAGGCTTGCAATGCAAGCACACACGACTAGTTATATATATATAGCTACTTCTCAGGTGGTAAAAAGTGCGGGTACTTCTAGAAGGGCTAGAGACATGGGACAAAAGGCATTAGATAGAGTTCTGCCTCTAGGGTCCCAGAAAAATCTGACATTGGAACTTTTTAGCCCCGAAATAGCTCTATTTTAAGATTTTCTGAAAAAATTTTTGTATAACAAAAGCACGTTTTTCTTTTATACTTTTTATAATTAGAAACACAAACCAAGAAATAAATGATACGTTTTACGTTATTTTTATTATTAGAAACACAAACCGAGAAATAAATAATATTATATATATATAGCTACTTCTCAGGTGGTAAAAAGTACGGGTACTTCTAGAAGGGCTAGAGACATGGGACAAAAGGCATTAGGTAGAGTTTTGCCCCTAGGGTACCAGAAAAATCTGACATTGGAACTTTTTAGCCCCGAAATAGCTCTATTTTAAGATTTTCTGAAAAAATTTTTGTATAACAAAAGCACGTTTTTCTTTTATACTTTTTATAATTAGAAACACAAACCAAGAAATAAATGATACGTTTTACGTTATTTTTATTATTAGAAACACAAACCGAGAAATAAATAATATTTGAAAATATAATGATCTCACATATTTTTGTTGCGGATAAACGAATTAATCTTAACGTAAATAAATGTCAGCTTTTATCAGACATCAGATGTTTTGTGACATCTGAATATTAATATTTCATTTGTTATTGTTTTGAACATTACGTTTCGTCAGCAAGCTTTAAAAAAATATATGAACATACAGAATATATGTATGTACGTATGTAGTTAAAATTTTATTTTTATTGTTCCAAACGGAAAACTGTAAAATGCTAAATATTAATACATTTATATATACATACATATATTTGAATAAAATTATTATTTTGTTTTTGCCTAAACCTTTTCTTTATTTAAAAAAATTACATTCATATGTACATATATATATTTGAATACAATTATTATTTTATTTTAACCTAAACCTTTTCTTTATTTGAGAAATTTATTTCTATATGTTCACCCGCAGTTTTAAAAAAACTAGGTATACATTCATAATAACGTGTGTTTGTGTTAATAATTTTATTTCTAATTTTTCCAACAGCAAAATTTCAAAATTTTCGATTCTAATACATTCATATGTACATACGTTCATATGTTGGAACGAAAAATTTCAAAATCTTCAATTCTAATCCATTCATATATACATACACACATATATTCATACATACATACATACATATAAATGAATAAAATTATTATTTTGTTTTTGACTAAACCTTTTCTTTATTTGAAAAATTAATTTTTGTATGTTTACTCCCATGATTTAATAATTATGCGTTTAAAATTTATTTCTATATATTTTGCAGTTTTGAATATTATTAAATTCATATAGAAAGCTTAAAAAAAATTACTCAGGAAGCTTTAAAAAAAAATATACATACATACATATTTATGTACTTAAAATTTTTGCGAATTTTTCCAAACTATTATAAGAATATTTTTTTGGAAATTTTCTTTAAACTTTCATATAACATTTATCTGTTATATATTAAAAACAAATAAAATACAAAATTTAAACAAAATAAAAAAAAAAATTTTTAAAATAATCCAAAAAAAGAAAAATACAACATCCAGGCAAGCATTGATCCAATAACCTTCTGGCTATGAGACTACCACGCTAACCACTAGGCTACGCAGTACCTTGAATTTTCCTTTATAATTCTATATTTTATTCATATTTCGTATAACTCTTCAAAAACCATCCTATTTTACATTATATATATATAGCTACTTCTCAGGTGGTAAAAAGTACGGGTACTTCTGGAAGGGCTAGAGACATGGGACAAAGGGCATTAGATAGAGTTTTGCCTCTAGGGTCCCAGAAAAAGCAAGAATTCCACCCGTCCGCCCTCCCCCTTCACCCCCTTCAAAGATACTTTGGTCCTTTTTTTTACAAAATGGTACTACATCCTTATGGGGGTAATTTTTGTATAATTTTGATGGCATATATATTCGTAATAAGTTAAATTCTATAAGTGTGAGTTATAACAAGAAAACAAAAAATTAATAATATCTACATATAGTTTTATAGCATGTACGATTACATACACATTTACTTATATACATATGTATTCTTTTTGCGATTTGCTACAAAGGTATAATCAATTATACTAAGGAACAATCGGAAAGTAATCGATACAGCATTGATGTGCAATCATGTAAAAGACCTGTATGAAAATGTTTTAGCAAAGTTTGGTGCCCAAAAATGTCAAAAATACGCATAGAAATCATATGCAATACGTATTACCCTATATACGTTAGAATTGGTGTTAACTCATTCTACAGTCACGCGTTTTATTCGCATGTTTTATAAACTTCAAATACATACGTGCATGAATTGTAGTTTATAATTAACAATAATTTATGGCTTAAAGTGTTTATTGTGAAAGGTATTTTACGATTTTATGCGACATAACTCAAAGTGAAGTTTTAAAATAAATTACTCAAAAGGTATTAGATTTCAAAGGAACTAATTATTTGTTTAATTATGTATTTTTGGGTAATTATTTCTCAGACCTTTTTTTTTTTTAAGTTTTAAGTTTTATCTTATTATTTATCAGGAAAAAACATATCTATATGTATATTATGGGTGTGTTTTTGAAGAAATAAAGTAAACTTAAAATATCTCAGCCACAGAATGGAACACAATTTCAAAACTACAGGCATCATACTTGCAAGGCTTGCAATGCAAGCACACACGACTAGTTTGAAAATATAATGATCTCACATATTTTTGTTTCGGACAAACGAATTATTCTTAACTTAAATAAATGTCAGCTTTTATCAGACATCAGATGTTTTGTGACATCTGAATATTAATATTTCATTTGTTATTGTTTTGAACATTACGTTTCGTCAGCAAGCTTTAAAAAAATATATGTACATACAGAATATATGTATGTACGTATGTAGTTAGAATTTTATTTTTATTGTTCCAAACGGAAAACTGTAAAATGCTAAATTTTAATACATTTATATATACATATATGTATTTGAATAAAATTATTATTTTGTTTTTGCCTAAACCTTTTCTTTATTTAAGAAAATTACATTCATATGTACATATATATATATTTGAATACAATTATTATTTTATTTTAACCTAAACCTTTTCTTTATTTGAGAAATTTATTTCTATATGTTCACCCACAGTTTTAAAAAAACTAGGTATACATTCATAATAACGTGTGTTTGTGTTAATAATTTTATTTCTAACTTTTCCAACAGCAAAATTTCAAAATTTTCGATTCTAATACATTCATATGTACATACGTTCATATGTTGGAACGAAAAATTTTAAAATCTTCAATTCTAATCCATTCATATATACATACAAGTTATATATTCGGTTATCCAACCAAATAAAACTGTAATTCTACCCGTCACTTCCACCTAAAATTTAAATAAACAATTTCATATTTTTTTTTTCTTTAAATTCTTTCGAAACTTTTCAAATAAAATTTTGCATACCAGCATTTTTACCTTTTATAATTTTTCGCGTGTAAAAATCACGCCAGGTAAAAATGCTTAATTATCAAATTCCAATAAAAACCTAAACTATGTGATGTTTCTTTATCATACTAAAAAATTCAGTCTTGTTAGTTCCTTCAAAGTGAAAAAAGCTATAATTAATATAATGTTTAAATAAAATAAAGCTAAATATAAAATAAGTGAATAAAATCAGTCGTTACCTTTCTGTAATATAGTAATAAATTACATAATATATAATATTGTAATAAATTGTGATGTTAAACAAGGAAGATTAAAAATTAAAGGAATAAATAAAAACTTCAAATTTAATAAACTGACTTTTATTTTCTGTTGTTGAAAAACATATAAACACAAAACTGGCGCAGTCGGTAGGATTGCCGTCAGTATAAAATAAAAGTAAACTAAAATTAAAAACAGTGGAACTTTAAAAAATATTTTTTTTTCGATTTACAAAAAAAAAAATAAATAAATCCACTAAATTACTTAATAATATACTGTTTCTTGTTAAAGAATTTAACGGCAATAATAACCAAAAAATAACAAACATTTTTCTATTATAAAATTTTTCTGCCGATTTACGAAAGAAAAAATCAATTATAATATTAAAACACAGAAAATATATTCGGAAATAACCACAATTTTTTTTTTCTAAATTCAACAATATCACACTGACAATAAATCTGAAATAAATAAACTACATTAAATAAAATTAAATAAAATAAATAATTTATTAAAATAACAATAATAAAAAAAAAATGGCAAATGAAAATAATACCAATAACAATGCTAGTGCTATAACAGTTAGAGATCTCATCGTGGAAGCTAGATCGTTGCCAAACTTTAAAGGAGATGGCGAATACGATCTCAGCGCTTTCATCAGAGACACCGAAATTTTCATCAACCTAGCACCAGACCAATCATCGAAGGAATATATCACAACCATAGTCACAAGCAAATTACAGGGAGCGGCGGCTGATTCAATAAGAAAAATCCCAACCACCACGGATTGGAACATCATAAAACAACAACTAAAAAGAACCTTTGGAATACAAGAGAGCTACCTAAGACTCAAAGAAATGGCAGATTCAACGCGATATAACAATGTAAGTCAATTTTACTCTGATCTAAATATAATATTAAATAAGTTAAATTTTAAGTATAATCTCGATGATAGTAAACCAGTAGAATTTAGCCCGTCTAACAACGAGGCTAGTATTCTAGAATAATTTTATAATAAAATTCCACGATCTGATAGTATGTTTTTACGTGCGAAAAACGTTACCACCTTGGATGACGCTTTTCACGAGCTGTTCCAGACTCTTGGTCCAAATTCTTCACATTTTTATGATAATAACAATAATAACAGAAGACAAAATAATTTTTCAAATAATAACCGAAATAAAAATAATAATAATAGTTATAACAGATCGCGTAATTTTAATAATAATTTAAATCACAATAATAATTTTAGTTCGCGAAATCAAAATTTTAACTATAATAACAACCCGCGGAATTTTAATAACAATAACTTCAACAACCAACGAAATCAGTATAATAATAATAATTTTAATAATAATAATAACAATACCAGAAATTTTTCGCATTTTAATAGAGGTAGTGGTAGTTTTAGAAATAACTATAACTCTGCCACTGTAAGAAATCAGAATTTTTATAATAACAATAACCTTGCTTCTGAACCCATGGAGGTGGAACATACTGAGGAACAAAATTTTCTATTAGGACCTACGAAACTGCTTTATCCATAGTACAATTAACAATAAACAATAGAAAGATTAGCTGTTTAATAGATACGGGTGCAACAATGTCAATAATTAACTGTAATATATTTCCAAATATAAAAAGAACCTTAATAAATCCACCTATACAAGTAGTAACCCTAGTAGGAAAAGCCCAAATTTACGAACAAATTATTACTGAAGTCCCTGTTGAATTTAACCACCAGGCCGATATGGTTTGGAAATTGTTCAATTTGGAAAATAAAAAATTCGATGCAATCCTTGGACAAAATATCCTTAAAGCAGTTGGTGCAAAAATTAATTTTGAAGATAATTCTATAGAAATTATGGGAAAAATAACTAAATTTGTTGACTCCTGCCCATTCGATGAAATTCATCACTTATATCCATTAGATTTTAACTCAAAAAATATCTTTGACTACATAAAAACTAGCCACCTCAACGCTGAGGAAAAATCAATTTTAAAGAAAATTATCTATAAAAATCAAGATTTATTCTATCAGGAGGGGCAAAAACTCACGAATATTGATGGTATAAAACATGAAATAATAACGACTCATAGTAGACCAATTTATTCAAAGATCTACCGTTTCCCTAAAGTTCATGAAAGGGAGGTAGAAAAACAAATTTCAGAAATGTTGAGTCAAGGAATAATAAGACCGAGCAATTCACCATACAGCTCTCCGATTTGGGTGGTTCCCAAAAAACTGGACCAATCTAAAGTTCAAAAGTGGAGGATTGTCGTCGATTACAGAAAACTCAACGAGATAACTGTAAGCGACAAATTCCCAATTCCCAATATTGAGTCTTTATTTGACAAGTTGGGGAAGGCTCAATATTTTTCAACAATTGATTTGGCAAAGGGCTTTCATCAAATCCTAGTGGATGAGAAAGACCGGCCAAAAACTGCATTTTCAACACCGCAAGGACACTACGAATATGTCAGGATGCCATTCGGATTGAAGAATGCTCCTGCTACGTTTCAACGCATGATAAACCATGTTTTAAGAGAATTTATAAATATCTGTTGCGTAGTATACCTTGACGACATACTAATCTTTAGCACATCTTTACAGGAACACGGAATTGCAATTAATAAAATTTTTGAAAAATTAAGAGAGTATGGTTTAAAGATACAAATAGAAAAATGTTCATTTTTTGCGAAAGAATCGGAATATTTAGGTCACTTCTTAACAAATAATGGTATCAAACCAAACCCTTCAAAAATCGAAGTAATAAAAAAACTTAAATTACCCACTACTCAGAGAGCTATCAAGAGTTTTCTGGGCATTACTGGCTATTACCGCAAATTTATTCGGGATTATGCCAAAATAGCACAACCTTTAACCCACTGCCTAAAGAAAAGTAATAAAATAGATATTCATAATCCAAAATATATAGAAGCTTTCAATAAACTTAAAGAATTAATTAGTAGAGATCCAATCTTAAGATATCCAAATTTCAATCAAAAATTTGTACTAACTACAGATGCAAGCCAATATGCTATTGGGGCCGTTTTATCACAAAATGGTCATCCCATTTCCTATGCCAGTAGAACACTCAATGAACATGAGATAAGATATAGTACAATTGAAAAAGAATTGTTGGCGATAATCTGGTCAACAAAATATTTTCGTCCATATCTTTATGGCACAAAATTTTCTATAAGAACAGACCACAAACCTTTGGTTTGGCTAAACTCTTTGAGGGAGCCTAATTCGAAACTTCAACGTTGGAAGATTAAACTCAATGAATTCGATTTTGACGTAGAATATGTCAAAGGTAAAGATAACAGGGTGGCAGACTTTTTAAGTCGATTAAACGCCGATAAACATGAAATAAATGCTACAGAAATTGAAAATAATAAAAATTTGGATAGAGAGAGTGAAATGGCTACAATTCATAGTGGCATCGAAAATCTAGATGACCATATTCCAATTGTAGACAAAATTGTTAACAAATACTTAACTCAAATACATTTAATAAAAAACAAAACTAAGGAAATTGAAGTAAAATTTAAAAGATATAGGAAAATATATATATGTGAAAAGGATCTCTCAAACGACAACTATTTAAACGACTTATTAAGAAGATTCATTAGGTCTGGCACTACGGCCATATATTCAGAGCTCGAGGATAATAAATACGCCATACTACAAAAAAAATTGATAGAACTGTTTAGTAATTCTAAGAAAATAAGATTAGTCAAATGCTCAAAATTAGCTAAAGAAATAGATAGTGAAGAAGATATGATTGATAAAATAAAAAATATTCACGAAAGTACTAACCATCGTGGCATTTTGGAGAACTTTAATGAAATAAAAGAAAAATACTATATTCCTAAATTAAAAGACCTTGTTTACAAATACATTAACAATTGTGATACCTGTAACCTGGCTAAATACGACAGAAAACCTGACCAATATAAACTGCAAATTTCCGAAAGTCCGTCCGAACCAAACCAAATTATCCACGCTGACACTTTTTATTTAAAAAAGGAGGTATTCCTAACAGCAATAGACAAATTTACGAAACACCTTTTTATAACAAGACTTTCCGACAGGAATAGCGTAACAATTGTTCAAGCTTTAAGATTGCGGAACTCATTATTTGGGAAACCAAATAAATTCATATTCGATAATGAATTTAATGGTCTAAATTTAAAAGACTTTTGTAGAATTGAGGGTATCGAAGTTCACTTTACTTCGCCGAGGAGTCATACCGGCAACTCGGATATTGAAAGAGCCCATGGTACGATTATAGAACATATACGAATTCTAAACATAACGGAGCCTGACTTAGACACTGAGGCTGCAGTTTTAAGGGCTGTGGAAATCTATAATAGGACTATTCACTCGACAACTGGGGTGAGGCCTATGGATTTTATCAATGGTAAAATAACCGATTTTGAAAATATAAGGGTCCTTATTCAAAAAAGGAAAGAAAAAATTATAGACAAATTGAACAAAAATAAAAAAGAATTTCAACCACCAGGTACTGACGAGATACTTATAAATAACCCCGCTATAGTAAGGTATAAGGAATTACCAAAATATAAAAAAATAAAAATTAAAATAACTAATAATAAAGTTTTTGATAATAAAAATCACAATATTCACCCTGTCCGAATTAAAAGAAAATTTAAATTTTCAGATAATAAAACTAATAAAAATAATTTTAACATTAATAATAATAATAAACCCGGGCCAAGCAACAATTTTGGTGACTAAACTGGATACCGAGGCAGGTTACACAACAATACTACAAGATCCTGTTGAAGTAATAGAAAGTTATGACAAAATTATTCATCTTATTAATTTAAACGATATCGAAAAAATAATAGAAATAATAGAAAATCAAATAACCGATTCCTATCAAATTTATAGTAACAAAAATTCGTATGAAATTTTACAAAATAAAATAAATAAAATAAAACATTCATTTAGAACTCTTATTCCATTAAGACACAAAAGAGCCCTAATTAATGTTGGAGGTTCTTTATTTAAATTTGTTTTCGAGACAATGGATCAAGAAGATAAAACCGAAATTGAAAATCATTTAAAAGCAATCGACCAAAATAATAAAAACATAATAATAAACGCTAACAATCAAATAAAAATAAACTCGGTAATTCAAAATAACATAAATAATTTAAAAAATAATATAAACCAAAACCATTTAATAATTGAAAAAATTTCAAATTACGTATTAAATGATCATAGAAATGTGACGAACCAATTACTGTATTTAAATATACTTTCTAATATAAATCTATTAGATGATGAAGTTGAAAGAATACAAGAAAATGTGATGTTTGCGAAACATCAAACAATGATAAGATCAATTCTGACTCCAGAAGAAATTGATCATTATGATATTGATATTTTCAAAATCCAGGAATTGAAAAGTTCACTAGCTATTAAAAATAATACACTAATTTTCATTTTACAAATTCCTAAATTAAGTGAACAAAAAGCAAATCGATTCAAAGTTATTCCAATTCCAAATTCAAATTTTGAACAAATCTCTATAGATATTTCAGATGTTATTATATTTGCTAATAAAACATTTCATCATAACGAAGAAAAGTATAAAAATAAATTAAAACCAGTTCCAACATGCTTGTCGAGTTTAATTAATAAATCATACGAAAATTGTTCTAAAAGTATAGAGAATATGTTTAAAGTAATTGAAATCGAAATCGGCGTAGTTCTAGTTATAAATGCCAAAAATGCAAAATTATTTAGCGATTGTAATGAGGTGGAATTTATTCTAAATAAAAATCATATTATATTTTTTGAAAATTGTACTATAAATATTAACAATTCAAAATTTTCTAATAAACAGCTAGAATATAAGCAAAATTTTGTAATACCAAACTATCTCACTTTAGACAAAGTAAATTTTACCATGAATTTAAAAATGCTTAATGTAAAACAAATAGAAAACAATGAAAAAATTGAGCAAATTTCCTTTGAAAAAAATAAAAACAATGTAATAATTTATTTCAATACAACTTTTATTTTAATATTTTTTATTATTACAATAATCATATTTTTGTATTACAAGAAAGATCACATAGAAAATTTTAGAAAAAATAAAGATAAAAATGTTGTCCAGGAGAACAACAATCTTAAGGAGGGGGAAGTTATATATTCGGTTATCCAACCAAATAAAACTGTAATTCTACCCGTCACTTCCACCTAAAATTTAAATAAACAATTTCATATTTTTTTTTTCTTTAAATTCTTTCGAAACTTTTCAAATAAAATTTTGCATACCAGCATTTTTACCTTTTATAATTTTTCGCGTGTAAAAATCACGCCAGGTAAAAATGCTTAATTATCAAATTCCAATAAAAACCTAAACTATGTGATGTTTCTTTATCATACTAAAAAATTCAGTCTTGTTAGTTCCTTCAAAGTGAAAAAAGCTATAATTAATATAATGTTTAAATAAAATAAAGCTAAATATAAAATAAGTGAATAAAATCAGTCGTTACCTTTTTGTAATATAGTAATAAATTACATAATATATAATATTGTAATAAATTGTGATGTTAAACAAGGAAGATTAAAAATTAAAGGAATAAATAAAAACTTCAAATTTAATAAACTGACTTTTATTTTCTGTTGTTGAAAAACATATAAACACAAAACTTACACACATATATTCATATATTCATACATACATATATTTTTACATACATAAATTATTATTTTGTTTTTGACTAAACCTTTGCTTTATTTGAAAAATTAATTTTTGTATGTTTACTCCCATGATTTAATAATTATGCGTTTAAAATTTATTTCTATATATTCTACAGTTTTGAATATTATTAAATTCATATAGAAAGCTTAAAAAAAATTATTCAGGAAGCTTTAAAAAAAAATATACATACATACATATTTATGTACTTAAAATTTTTGCGAATTTTTCCGAACTGTTATAAGAATATTTTTTTGGAAATTTTCTTTAAACTTTTATAATAACATTTATCTGTTATATATTAAAAAAAATAAAACACAAAATTTAAATAAAATAAAAAAAAAATTTTTAAAATAATCCAAAAAAATAAAAACACGACAACATCCAGGCAAGCAAGGATGCAATAACCTTCTAACTATGAGACTACCACGCTAACCACTAGGCAGTACCTTGAATTTTCTTTTATAATTCTATATTATATTCATATTTCGTATAACTCTTCAAAAACCATCCTATTTTACATTATATATATATAGCTACTTTATATATATATAGCTACTTCCAGTGGTGTAGTGGTAGAATTCGAGGTGCCGGTACCACGATAAAAAAAATAAAAATATTTATATAGAAAATAAATATTTGTAGAAAAAGAAAACTTACAAGTTAATTTCTGATACTTAATTTAATTTTAATAAAAATAAAATAAAAAATACAAAAAAATATTCAATTTATACATAAAAGACAACAAAAAACGAAAAAAATGACTTCATGAATAAGTTAATAACAAAAACCATTTCTATAAATATTTCCAAATTGGATCTATTTCTCCCACAATTTCTTTGGTAATTCTCGTACGCGCGTCAGTTGCTGATCGATGGTGAATTAGCCAGTATTTAACATATTCATCAGGGTTAAAACGGCTTAGAGGAGGGCTATGAGTTTTAATAAAAATTAATGATGATACGTGGTTAACAGTGATACAGGATCGTTTTTCTGTTATTATTAAATTCATATTACTGAAGGCCCTTTCACACTCAGCCGTACTGCATAGAATGATGTTACACAAATTTAATAATTTTCTTAACTCCACTGATATAAATTTTCCTTTTGACTCTTTGAAATCCCTATAAGAATTCAGTGTTGATACCAAAGGAATATCAAAACGACAACATAACTCACGTATTTCATTTTCTCCATAATTTGCCGCTAGTTCCGATGTAATTTCTATATGGTCTAAAACTTTGAGTTGTTTTATTAGGGATTGAGATGAAAAAAGTCGCTTTTCCATCATATTAGTTAAACTTGTTAAGAATGGATTATAAATAATTTTTAATACTTTTGTATTGTCTCTTAGGTCTATCGTCTTAAATTTATTTTCTACTTCAGCAATTCGAGCTTCTTTAACTCGCTTACCTGGAACTTCTTTCATATATTGAATATTTTTTATAGCTCTACGAATCAATCGATCTGCATATACAATAGTTGTATTGCGATTTTGCAAAGACTCTGATAATATAATAAAATAAAAAAATAATATAATATAATATAATAAAATCAGTTTGAGGTCCCGGAGTCATGGTACCGGTACCTAAAACCCAACCGGAGTCGGACTCCGGGAGACACCGGC
Organism: Condylostylus longicornis; assembly: GCF_029603195.1. NCBI lineage: Eukaryota > Metazoa > Arthropoda > Insecta > Diptera > Dolichopodidae > Condylostylus > Condylostylus longicornis. Next base: position 98,336 of record NW_026578104.1, read on the forward strand.
TCCACTACACTACTGGCTACTTCTCAGGTGAGAAAACAAAAAGCACGTTTTTCTTTTATACTTTTTATAATTAAAAATACAAACCAAGAAATAAATGATACGTTTTACGTTATTTTTATTATAAGAAACACAAACCGAGAAATAAATAATATTTGAAAATATAATGATCTCACATATTTTTGTTTCGGATAAACGAATTAATCTTAACGTAAATAAATGTCAGCTTTTATCAGACATCAGATGTTTTGTGACATCTGAATATTAATATTTCATTTGTTATTGTTTTGAACATTACGTTTCGTCAGCAAGCTTTAAAAAAATATATGTACATACAGAATATATGTATGTACGTATGTAGTTAGAATTTTATTTTTACTGTTCCAAACGGAAAACTGTAAAATGCTAAATTTTAATACATTTATATATACATACATATATTTGAATAAAATTATTATTTTGTTTTTGCCTAAACCTTTTCTTTATTTAAAAAAATTACATTCATATGTACATATATATATTTGAATACAATTATTATTTTATTTTAACCTAAGCCTTTTCTTTATTTGAGAAATTTATTTCTATATGTTCACCCGCAGTTTTAAAAAAACTAGGTATACATTCATAATAACGTGTGTTTGTGTTAATAATTTTATTTCTAATTTTTCCAACAGCAAAATTTCAAAATTTTCGATTCTAATACATTCATATGTACATACGTTCATACGTTACGTTGGAACGAAAAATTTTAAAATCTTCAATTCTAATCCATTCATATATACATACACACATGTATTCATATATACATACATACATATATTTTTACATACATAAATTATTATTTTGTTTTTGTTTCTTTTTTAATTTTCGATTCTAATACATTCATATGTACATACGTTCATATGTTGGAACGAAAAATTTTAAAATCTTCAATTCTAATCCATTCATATATACATACACACATATATTCATATATTCATACATACATATATTTTCACATACATAAATTATTATTTTGTTTTTGACTAAACCTATTCTTTATTTGAAAAATTAATTTTTGTATGTTTACTCCCATGATTTAATAATTATGCGTTTAAAATTTATTTCTATATATTCTACAGTTTTGAATATTATTAAATTCATATAGAAAGCTTAAAAAGAATTACTCAGGAAGCTTTAAAAAAAATATACATACATACAAATTTATGTACTTAAAATTTTTGCGAATATTTCCAAACTATTATAAGACTATTTTTTTCGGAAATTTTCTTTAAACTTTTATAATAACATTTATCTGTTATATATTAAAAAAAAATAAAACACAAAATTTAAATAAAATAAAAAAAAAATTTTTAAAATAATCCAAAAAAATAAAAACACGACAACATCCAGGCGAGCATTGATCCAATAACCTTCTAACTATGAGACTACCACGCTAACCACTAGGCTACGCAGTACCTTGAATTTTCCTTTATAATTCTATATTTTATTCATATTTCGTATAACTCTTCGAAAACCATCCTATTTTACATTATATATATATAGCTACTTCTCAGGTGGTAAAAAGTACGGGTACTTCTAGAAGGGCTAGAGACATGGGACAAAGGGCATTAGATAGAGTTTTGCCTCTAGGGTCCCAGACAAATCTGACATTGGAACTTTTTGGTCGCGAAATAGTTCTATTTTAAGATTTTCTGAAAAAATTTTTGTATAACAAAAGCACGTTTTTCTTTTATACTTTTTATAATTAGAAACACAAACCAAGACATAAATGATACGTTTTACGTTATTTTTATTATTAGAAACACAAACCGAGAAATAAATAATATTTGAAAATATAATGATCTCACATATTTTTGTTTCGGATAAACGAATTAATCTTAACGTAAATAAAAGTCAGCTTTTATCAGACATCAGATGTTTTGTGACATCTGAATATTAATATTTCATTTGTTATTGTTTTGAACATTACGTTTCGTCAGCAAGCTTTAAAAAAATATATGTACATACAGAATATATGTATGTACGTATGTAGTTAGAATTATATTTTTATTGTTCCAAACGGAAAACTGTAAAATGCTAAATTTTAATACATTTATATATACATACATATATTTGAATAAAATTATTATTTTGTTTTTGCCTAAACCTTTTCTTTATTTAAAAAAATTACATTCATATGTACATATATATATTTGAATACAATTATTATTTTATTTTAACCTAAACCTTTTCTTTATTTGAGAAATTTATTTCTATATGTTCACCCGCAGTTTTAAAAAAACTAGGTATACATTCATAATAACGTGTGTTTGTGTTAATATCTTTATTTCTAATTTTTCCAACAGCCAAATTTCAAAATTTTCGATTCTAATGCATTCATATGTACATACGTTCATATGTTGGAACGAAAAATTTTAAAATCTTCAATTCTAATCCATTCATATATACATACACACATGTATTCATATATACATACATACATATATTTTTACATACATAAATTATTATTTTGTTTTTGTTTCTTTTTTAATTTTCGATTCTAATACATTCATATGTACATACGTTCATATGTTGGAACGAAAAATTTTAAAATCTTCAATTCTAATCCATTCATATATACATACACACATATATTCATATATTCATACATACATATATTTTTACATACATAATTATTATTTTGTTTTTGACTAAACCTTTTCTTTATTTGAAAAATTAATTTTTGTATGTTTACTCCCATGATTTAATAATTATGCGTTTAAAATTTATTTCTATATATTCTATAGTTTTGAATATTATTAAATTCATATAGAAAGCTTAAAAAAAATTATTCAGGAAGCTTTAAAAAAAAATATACATACATACATATTTATGTACTTAAAATTTTTGCGAATTTTTCCAAACTATTATAAGAATATTTTTTTGTAAATTTTCTTTAAACTTTTATAATAACATTTATCTGTTATATATTAAAAAAAAAATAAAACACAAAATTTAAATAAAATAAAAAAAAATTTTTAAAATAATCCAAAAAAATAAAAACACGACAACATCCAGGCAAGCATTGATCCAATAACCTTCTAACTATGAGACTACCGACATAACCACTAGGCTACGCAGTACCTTGAATTTTCCTTTATAATTCTATATTTTATTCATATTTCGTATAACTCTTGAAAAACCATCCTATTTTACATTATATATATATAGCTACTTCTCAGGTGGTAAAAAGTACGGGTACTTCTAGAAGGGCTAGAGACATGGGACAAAGGGCATTAGATAGAGTTTTGCCTCTAGGGTCCCAGAAAAATCTGACATTGGAACTTTTTAGTCCCGAAATAGCTCTATTTTAAGATTTTCTGAAAAAATTTTTGTATAACAAAAGCACGTTTTTCTTTTATACTTTTTATAATTAGAAACACAAACCAAGAAATAAATGATACGTTTTACGTTATTTTTATTATTAGAAACACAAACCGAGAAATAAATAATATTTGAAAATATAATGATCTCATATATTTTTGTTTCGGATAAACGAATTAATCTTAACGTAAATAAATGTCAGCTTTTATCAGACATCAGATGTTTTGTGACATCTGAATATTAATATTTCATTTGTTATTGTTTTGAACATTACGTTTCGTCAGCAAGCTTTAAAAAAATATAATTATGTACATACAGAATATATGTATGTACGTATGTAGTTAGAATTTTATTTTTATTGTTCCAAACGGAAAACTGTAAAATGCTAAATTTAATACATTTATATATACATACATATATTTGAATAAAATTATTATTTTGTTTTTGCCTAAACCTTTTCTTTATTTAAAAAAATTACATTCATATGTACATATATATATTTGTATACAATTATTATTTTATTTTAACCTAAACCTTTTCTTTATTTGAGAAATTTATTTCTATATGTTCACCCGCAGTTTTAAAAAAACTAGGTATACATTCATAATAACGTGTGTTTGTGTTAATAATTTTATTTCTAATTTTTCCAACAGCCAAATTTCAAAATTTTCGATTCTAATACATTCATATGTACATACGTTCATATGTTGGAACGAAAAATTTTAAAATCTTCAATTCTAATCCATTCATATATACATACACACATGTATTCATATATACATACATACATATATTTTTACATACATAAATTATTATTTTGTTTTTGTTTCTTTTTTAATTTTCGATTCTAATACATTCATATTTACATACGTTCATATGTTGGAACGAAAAATTTTAAAATCTTCAATTCTAATCCATTCATATATACATACACACATATATTCATATATTCATACATACATATATTTTTACATACATAATTATTATTTTGTTTTTGACTAAACCTTTTCTTTATTTGAAAAATTAATTTTTGTATGTTTACTCCCATGATTTAATAATTATGCGTTTAAAATTTATTTCTATATATTCTACAGTTTTGAATATTATTAAATTCATATAGAAAGCTTAAAAAAAATTATTCAGGAAGCTTTAAAAAAAAAATATACAAGTTAAGAAATTATCGTTCAATTTCTTGTAAAAAAAAAATATTTTCTTGGACTAATGTCCGTTTTATTGAGTTAATGTCTGATTATAATGACAAAACTTAACTGGACTTAATTACTAATTTTGAACATATTTATAGTAAATAATTGATTATTAAGCAAAATATTACATTTATAAAGTTAAAGCTAAATTATAAAGTTAAAAATGCTTATTAGGCATTTATTGTGGGAATTATAAAAATAGAGTTTTCACAGGTAAATTGCTAGACAATATTCTCATGAAAATTATGCTGACCTCAGCGTCTGATATTATGCGCGTGTATCATAATGTCTTAACTCTTCCCTCCTTTAAGATCCGCGTCCACGTGGATGAGAAGCTCAATTTTACTGGTTGGAGTTTTGATTCCAGTTCTCCTAGTTCTGACGTTTTTAAAGAGATGTTAATTTTTTTCCGGTTTTGGTATTTGTAGATAGCTGCTGCTAGTAAAATGGCAATGATAATTAAGGTGAATGCGGCATTGAATGTTATGCTAACTGCTGAAGTTGTAGTGAGCTCGCTCAGTTGTTTGACGTTACCCAAGTGCAAATTATGCAGATAATCTAGGTTGAGTTTGATTTTTCCTGAGGAATGGTTGTCGCTCATTATAGGTTGCAAAATGATTTGAGACGATTGAAATTCTTTGTTGGTATAGGTCTCGTTTTTAATTTGAATTGTTTCATTGTAAAATTCTATGACGAAGTTACCGTTTAGGTTTTTTGTTCTGTTGTTAGCTTTGACTGCTCCATTAAAATTATTGAGAAATATCGTATTTTCATTGATTACTTCGACTGATTCCCTTCTGTTGAACTCGTACTCGCAAGTATTGTTGCTGTTTCTCAGAATTTGGGTGATGCAGTGGTCATCATGTAATTTTTCTATTTGATCCATTTTGCAGATAAAGGTGTTTTTATACTTATTACACTCGTTGCTAATACCAAAAATTTGTTTGAGGTTTGTTAGTAGACTTTTGTAGGTTAGATGCAACTGCTTATTATTTTTAGTGGTGGCTCTGACTTTAATATAGTTATATTCGACACCGCTGGTTTTGGGTAGTGATAATATGTAGAGTAGAGTCATGTTTTTGACTACTACTGTTGGTGTAGCGTACTCAATTGCATCAATAACATTGAAATACGGTAATGTTTGCATTTCAGAAATCAATTGGTTGATTTCCTCTTTATTTAATAAGTTGGTGTTCACTATTTTCCCTTTGGCTAATTGGACTGCTCTTACGATTTCTTTTATTTCTTCCTTTATTGTATTAATTTGGTTGAAGAGCGTTTGGTAATTAGCTTCTTTTGAATTTTCATCGAATCTTTGAATAATTCTATTATATTGCATCAGAATATGCTTTGTTGTATTTGTTAGAACTTGATTTATATGATATTGCTCATTATTGTTCCGGATCAAATTGTTATGGCTTCTAAGTATTTCATCCCAATCGGTTGCATCAGGGTTACCTGCTAACCATTTCCAGGCACTGCCAATCCAATTTATCGATCGTTTTCTTATGGCGGAGTGTTCCGTCAGCTCTTTAATCAAATCTTCGGCTTGTTGAATTTGGAAGGTGAGTTGCGTTTTGGTGAACTTGCTGGAATTTAACTGGTTTGCTTCTACTTTTGATCTCTGTAGCACGTCCTCGTAATTGGTGAGGTCGATCCTGTGAACTAATTTTAGATTTCCATTTAATATTCGTCCCACGCCTTCCTTTATTGTCATTATAGGTGACTTGAACTCATATATTTGTAAAGCTGTTGAAACCCTAAATAATAGGCTGAAAAGAAAAAAAATGTTTTGTTAGTTGGGAGAATTCTTTATGTGTGCCTTGTGAATTCTTCTTCCGCTTTCGGTTGTAACTGTAACCTTGTTATTCCTAGCTATTATTTCCTTTTTATAAAGAGGTTTGTTCTTGCTCTTTATTTGTTTATCGGCAACGAAGATAGCTTTTCCAGGCTCATATGATTTAGGTTGTTTCCTTTTATTCTTTTCTCTATTTATTTCGTCTTTTTGGCTTTTACGAATTCTTTCAGCAAGATCTTCATGAATCTTGTCTTGAAAGTTGGTTAGATTTTGGTAATTGATTCGTTGCGTTCTTCCATAAAAAATGTCTGATGGTTTCTTTCCAGTAACGGAGTGAATGCTGTTGTTGCAGCGATCGACGGCAATGTTAATTATTTCTTTAAATGGTAAATTCCGATGTTCCTGTTGTAGGCATCTGGATATTTCCTCTATTGTTGAGTGGACTCGCTCTACAGCACCATTTGCTTCGCTTCTTTGCGTTGGAGTGAGGTATACCTCGATTCCCAATGTCCTCAAATAATCGACTATAACAGGGCTTGAAAAGCTAGGTTCTCTATCCATTACTATCATTCGAGGTACTGTGTAGTAATGTACAATTTTCACCAATTTTTGTCGTAAGTGCAAGGCTGATCTGTTTCTTATTCTGAAGAATTTTGCAAATTTACTGAATTTATCGACACAAGTGATGAATTTTTCCTTATTTATTTGTATCAGATCTATGTGAAGGATTTCAGATGGATAGGGTACAGGTGTTTCTGATAGCCATGGATTGTTGGGATGGCGGTCATATTTACTGGTGTTACATGTTTCACATTCGGATGTGTATTTCTTAATGAGGCTAGCCATTTGCGGAAAGTAGTATTTCTCCATTATTTGTTCCTTATTTTCCTTCCAGTTCCTGTGTGCTCGTTTGTGTTCATGGCTGATGATTTGGTACTTATTCTCCTCATTGTTGATATCCTGCACGATTCGTTGTGTTATGCGAATTTTGTATCCTTGCAGATGGTTCTTATATAAGTCCTGCAGCAACTGAATTCGATTTTCAGGTATTTTAATGCCATTGACGATTGAAGGTGATAGTGTTCTCTTTAATGCTTCTAATAGACTCGTATTGTTGATATCTTGAAGACCAATATAATGGCGGTGGTAATTTGGATGAGGATTTTCGTAGGCAGAAGGTATTGGTCCTTGTGAAACGATGATCTGATTTCTGAACACGTTAAGCGGAGCTTCGCAATGTGGTATTAAATCGCTGCTGTCCTCTTCTGCGCTGTGCACTGTTACTGTAGTTTCTGTGTTGTTGAGTTCTTGTTTTAGTCTTGAAAGTGCATCGGCAACTTTGTTAGTGACCCCCGGTTTGTATATTAACTCGTAGTTGTATTCCTCTATTCGTGATTTCCATCTTTTAAGCTTGGCGTTGTTGTTTCTGTTGCCTAGGCTGAACGTTAAAGGTTGGTGGTCTGTTAAAATCTTTACCTTTTTTGCTCCATAGAGGTAACACCTGAACTTGTCTAGAGCCCAGACTATTGCTAGTAGTTCTCGCTCGTTGGTTGCGTATGCTTCTTCTGTCTTGTTGAGTGCTCGTGACGCATATGATATTGGACGATCTTTGCCTATGTCGCCTTGCGACAGCACTGCACCAAGTGCAATATTCGAAGCGTCGGTCGTTAGGATAAAAGGTTGTTCAAAATCGGGGAATACTAATAACTCTGTTGATGATAAGGCCTGTTTCAACTCCTTGAATGCTCTGAGTTCTTCTTCGTTGAATGTGATGGCTATTTTCCTTGATTGATTAGCCCTTACTTGGGCATTTTTACCTCGGGTAAGGTTGGTAAGTGGTTTAGCTAATTGTGAGAAATCCCTGATAAACCTTCTGTAATATGATGCTAACCCCAGGAAGCCTTTTAACTCCTTCAAATTTTCTGGAATCTTCATTTTTTGTATTGCTGCGATTTTTTCAGGATCTGTTTTTATGCCTTCACTTGTGATGATGAAGCCTAAAAATTTCGTTTTTGCCCTCATAAATTCAGTTTTATCTAAATTCACTTTCAAATTGGCCTTCTCTAGTGTGTCGAAAATTTTCTCAACGTTTCTCAGATGTTCGTCCTCAGTCTTTCCTCCGAATATTATTATATCATCGATGTAAACGTAGCATATTTTCCCAATATATTCTTTTAATACGTCATCGATCATTCTCTGGAAGATCGAGGGTGCATTTTTGAGCCCAAAGGGTAGGCGCAAAAATTCAAATTTACCATTTAATGTGGAGAAGGCGGTTTTCATTATATCTTCGTCCTTCATCTTGATCTGGTGGAAGCCGGAAGTTAGGTCTATCGTGGTGTAATATTTAGAGCTTCCTAAACTCGCTATTGTTTGAGTAATATCCGGTATTGGATATGCGTCGGATATGGTAACAGCGTTGAGTCTTTTGAAATCTACGACCATTCTGTACTTTCTTGTTCCTGTGGAGTCCCTTTTCTTTTCGACGACCCAAATTGGTGCGTTATATGGACTTTTTGAAGGCCTGATGATTCCATTCTCTAAAAGACTCTGGATTTGGTTGTTCACCTCGTTCCTCATGTTTACTGGGTATGGGTAAATTTTTGAATAGATTGGTTCGCTAGTCGAGGTTTTAATTTCTGCTCGAACTTGAGTGTCGATAGTTTCTTGATCGTTGAGAGGACCGAAGAGTTTCTGGTACTTGCTAAGAAGACTGATGACCTTGTTCCTGGATTCTTGGTTTAGATGATCCATCCTTGTTTCGATATTGTTTACTTGGATCGATTTCTTGCCTTTTAGCGGTATCGTGATGTTCGGCGATATTTTCAGCGTGTACGGTTTGAAAAGTCTCGCACTGACTTTTTGTGTAATAGTAATATCTCCTCCAGCTGATCGTATTGTAAATGGGCGTACTGTCGGCCTTGGTCTCTTGGCGTGTTCTGGCTTTATGAAGTTTTTGTTTGCCCCAGTGTCTACAAGAAACTTGAGCATTTTGTTGTCGGCTGTGTTGTATACTATGTATGGAATGCTCGAGAGGCTGGGAGTATAAAATTTAATTCGTCTTCTTCTTCGCATTCTGATCCCTCTGATTCGTGCTCGTAATTTGCTCTTAATTGTTCTTCATATTGTGCTGCATCTTCAGAAGTTTCCAAGTTATAAAATCTGTGCTGCTTGCGATTCATGTAGCTTGTGTCGCTTGGTCGTTTGAAATTTTGACTGGGCCGGTTTGAATAGTCCACCTGTTTGGTTTGTACCGAGTGATCCACTTCCATCGGGACAGGCGGTTTCGGTTGGCTTGGTCTGGCTGGTGCCTCTTCGTTCGTTCCCCTGAATGCGTATCTATTACCGTTGTATGGCTGCTGGTAGTAAGTGCTTATTGGCTGTGGTTGGTTAAATGACGGTTTTTTCCTTGAAAGAGCATTGATTGGAGCTACCACTCTATTGGTTGAGCCCTTATTGTGTATTGGTATGCTACGTACGCTGGCATTCTGGATTTCGAGGCAAGAAGAATACGCCTCTGGTAAGGATTGAGGTCGCTGAATGATGAGCATTCTTGATAGATCTCCGTTTAGCCCTCTTATGAACACATCTAGGGCAGTGTTCCGATACGTTTCACTTAGTGCTTGTAATGTGTCGATAGTATAATTTTCGGTTTTAATTTTATTGGTTATCAGCGACAGCTGATGATTGACGTTGGCGTAGAATTCGTCAATTGTGAGGTTCTTCTGAGTTAGATTGGACAGTTGGTGTACCAGTGTCCTGACATCTCGTTTATCAGCATAATGAAGGGATAAACATGCCTTTATTTCATCCCAACTGTTGTCGAAAATATTGTGCGATATTAGAGCACCATTCGCATTGCCTCGAATCTTCTGGCGAATGTTTTGTAGTATTGCTCTATATATGGGTTTGTGCTTTACGATTGCGTAATCTGCCAGTATGCTCTCGACGCTATGAACCCATGATACGTACTGCGTCGGGTTTCCATCGAACACTTGCAGCTCCTTTACTGCATCTGGCAATTTACAAATGTCTTTTAGGTCCTGCTCTGTCTTTGGCCCTACTGGTCCTGACGAGGACGGTTGTTGCGTTGGTTTTCTTGAATTTTCTAATGATTCTATTTTAATTTGCAATGCTTTGATCATGTTGAGTTGAGCGTTAATAGCCCCAGTCATCTCTCTCATTGCATTTTGTATTTCTTCGATTTTTTTCTCCATATTTAATATTATTGTATTTTATTTATTTTATTTTATTATTTTTTTTATTTTTGTAAATAATGCTTCGCTACTTTTTAGCTTAAAAAATGTTTGTCTCTCGTAAAGGTTTAATGAAAAATTCTTATTCTTGTGTTTTGTTGTACTCACGTTATGAGTAGAATGCTTCGCATTGGGTTCCTTTGGATACTTCGTAGTGGTCCTTTTTAGCTTAGAGCGTTGATAATTGCGGTAAGCCTACTGCGGTACGATTGGTATCACTTTTATATGTTCTGCAACTAACTCGTTATGTTCCCACGGTGATAACGTTCTGTAGTTCCAGGTCCCTGCTCGGGCGCCAGTTAAGAAATTATCGTTCAATTTCTTGTAAAAAAAAAAATATTTTCTTGGACTAATGTCCGTTTTATTGAGTTAATGTCTGATTATAATGACAAAACTTAACTGGACTTAATTACTAATTTTGAACATATTTATAGTAAATAATTGATTATTAAGCAAAATATTACATTTATAAAGTTAAAGCTAAATTATAAAGTTAAAAATGCTTATTAGGCATTTATTGTGGGAATTATAAAAATAGAGTTTTCACAGGTAAATTGCTAGACAATATTCTCATGAAAATTATGCTGACCTCAGCGTCTGATATTATGCGCGTGTATCATAATGTCTTAACTTACATACATACATATTTATGTACTTAAAATTTTTGCGAATTTTTCCAAACTATTATAAGAATATTTTTTTGTAAATTTTCTTTAAACTTTTATAATAACATTTATCTGTTATATATTAAAAAAAAATAAAACACAAAATTTAAATAAAATAAAAAAAAATTTTTAAAATAATCCAAAAAAATAAAAACACGACAACATCCAGGCAAGCATTGATCCAATAACCTTCTAACTATGAGACTACCGACATAACCACTAGGCTACGCAGTACCTTGAATATTTTATTCATATTTCGTATAACTCTTCAAAAACCATCCTATTTTACATTATATATATATAGCTACTTCTCAGGTGGTAAAAAGTACGGGTACTTCTAGAAATCTGACATTGGAACTTTTTAGCCCTGAAATAGCTCTATTTTAACATTTTCTGAAAAAAATTTTGTATAACAAAAGCGCCTTTTTCTTTTATACTTTATATTACTAGAAACGCAAACCAGCAAATGAAATAATACTTTTTATTATTAGAAACACAAACCGAGAACGAGAAATAAATAATATTCGAAAATACAATGATCTCACATATATTTTAATTTCGAAAAATCGAAATAAACTTAAATAAATGTCAGATTTTATAAAAGACATCAGATGTTTTGTGGCAACTGAATATTAATGCTTCATTTGTTACTGTTTTGAATATTATGTTTCGTCAGCAAGCTTTAAAAAAATATACATACACAATTTATGTACGTATGTATCTACCTAAAATTTTATTTTTATTGTTCGAGCGAAAACCTGTAAAATGCTAAATTCCAATCCATTCATATATACATACATACATATATTCATATATGCATACATATATATATTTTTACATACAATAATTATTATTTTGTTTTTGACTAAACCTTTTCTTTATTTGAAAAATTCAATCCCATATGTTTACCCACAGTTTAAAAAAAACAGGTATCCATTCATAATTATGTATGTTTGCATTTATAATTTTATTTCTAATTTTTCCAACAGCAAAATTTCAAAATTTTCGATTCTAATACATTCATATGTACATACGTTCATATGTTGGAACGAAAAATTTTAAAATCTTCAATTCTGATCCATTCATATATACATACACACATATATTCATATATGCATACATATATATATTTTTACATACATAAATTATTATTTTGTTTTTGACTAAACCTTTTCTTTATTTGAAAAATTCAATCCCATATGTTTACCCACAGTTTAAAAAAAACAGGTATCCATTCATAATTATGTATGTTTGCATTTATAATTTTATTTATAATTTTTCCAACAGCAAAATTTCAAAATTTTCGATTCTAATACATTCATATGTACATACGTTCATATGTTGGAACGGAAAATTTTAAAATCTTCAATTCTAATCCATTCATATATACATACACACATATATTCATATATGCATACATACATATATTTTTACATACATAAATTATTATTTTGTTTTTGACTGAACCTTTTCTTTATTTAAGAAATTAATTTTTGTAAGTTTACCCCCATGATATAATAATTATGCGTTTAAAATTGATTTCTATATATTCTACAGTTTTGAATATTATTAAATTCATATAGAAAGCTTGAAAAAATTACTCCGGAAGCTTTAAAAAAAATATACATACATACATATTTATGTACATAAAATTTTTGGGAATTTTTCCAAGCTATTATAAGAATATTTTTTTGGAAATTTTCTTTAAACTTTTATATAACATTTATCTGTTATATATTAAAAAAAATAAAACACAAAATTTAAACAAAATAAAAAAAAAAATTTTTAAAATAATCCAAAAAAAGAAAAATACGACAACATCCAGGCAAGCATTGATCCAATAACCTTCTGACTATGAGACTACCACGCTAACCACTAGTCTACGCAGTACCTTGAATTTCCCTTAATAATTCTATATTTTATTCATATTTCGTATAACTAATCAAAAACCATCATATTTTACATTATATATATATAACTACTTCTCAGGTGGTAAAAAGTACGGGTACTTCTAGAAGAGCTAGAGACATGGGACAAAAGGCATTAGATAGAGTTTTGCCGCTAGGGTCCCAGAAAAATTTGACATTGGAAATTTTTAGCCCCGAAATAGCTCTATTTTAACATTTTCTGGAAAAAATTTTGTATAACAAAGGCGCCTTTTTCTTTTATACTTTATATTACTAGAAACGCAAACCAGCAAATGAAATAATACTTTTTATTATTAGAAACACAAACCGAGAACGAGAAATAAATAATATTCGAAAATACAATGATCTCACATATATTTTAATTTCGAAAAATCGAAATAAACTTAAATAAATGTCAGATTTTATAAAAGACATCAGATGTTTTGTGGCAACTGAATATTAATGCTTCATTTGTTATTGTTTTGAATATTATGTTTCGTCAGCAAGCTTTAAAAAAATATACATACACAATTTATGTACGTATGTATCTACCTAAAATTTTATTTTTATTGTTTGAGCGAAAAGCTGTAAAATGCTAAATTCCAATCCATTCATATATACATACATACCTATATTCATATATGCATACATACATATATTTTTACATACATAAATTATTATTTTGTTTTTGACTAAACCTCTTCTTTATGGTTAAAATTCAATCATATATGTTTACCCACAGTTTAAAAAAAACAGGTATCCATTCATAATTATGTATGTATGTTTGCATTTATAATTTTATTTATAATTTTTCCAACAGCAAGATTTCAAAATTTTCGATTCTAATACATTCATATGTACATACGTTCATATGTTGGAACGAAAAATTTTAAAATCTTCAATTCTAATCCATTCATATATACATACACACATTTATTCATATATGCATACATACATATATTTTTACATACATAAATTATTATTTTGTTTTTGACTAAACCTCTTCTTTATGTTTAAAATTCAATCCTATATGTTTACCCACAGTTTATAAAAAAAAAAGGTATCCATTCATAATTATGTATGTTTGCATTTATAATTTTATTTATAATTTTTCCAACAGCAAAATTTCAAAATTTTCGATTCTAATACATTCATATGTACAAACGTTCATATGTTGGAACGAAAAATTTTAAAATCTTCAATTCTGATCCATTCATATATACATACACACATATATTCATATATGGATACATATATATATTTTTACATACATAAATTATTATTTTGTTTTTGACTAAACCTTTTCTTTATTTGAAAAATTCAATCCCATATGTTTACCCACAGTTTAAAAAAAACAGGTATCCATTCATAATTATGTATGTTTGCATTTATAATTTTATTTATAATTTTTCCAACAGCAAAATTTCAAAATTTTCGATTCTAATACATTCATATGTACATACGTTCATATGTTGGACGGAAAAATTTTAAAATCTTCAATTCTAATCCATTCATATATACATACACACATTTATTCATATATGCATACATACATATATTTTTACATACATAAATTATTATTTTGTTTTTGACTAAACCTCTTCTTTATGTTTAAAATTCAATCCTATATGTTTACCCGCAGTTTAAAAAAACAGGTATCCATTCATAATTATGTATGTTTGCATTTATAATTTTATTTATAATTTTTCCAACAGCAAAATTTCAAAATTTTCGATTCTAATGCATTCATATGTACATACGTTCATATGTAGGAACGAAAAATTTTAAAATCTTCAATTCTAATCCATTCATATATACATACACACATGTATTCATATATACATACATACATATATTTTTACATACATAAATTATTATTTTGTTTTTGTTTCTTTTTTAATATTCGATTCTAATACATTCATATGTACATACGTTCATATGTTGGAACGAAAAATTTTAAAATCTTCAATTCTAATCCATTCATATATACATACACATATATATTCATATATTCATACATACATATAGTTTTACATACATAAGTTATTATTTTGTTTTTGACTAAACCTTTTCTTTATTTGGAAAATTAATTTTTGTATGTTTACTCTCATGATTTAATAATTATGCGTTTAAAATTTATTTCTATATATTCTACAGTTTTGAATATTATTAAATTCATATAGAAAGCTTAAAAAAAATTATTCAGGAAGCTTTAAAAAAAATATACATACATACATATTTATGTACTTAAAATTTTTGCGAATTTTTATAAACTATTATAAGAATATTTTTTTGGAAATTTTCTTTAAACTTTTATAATAACATTTATCTGTTGTATATTAAAAAAAAATAAAACACAAAATTTAAATAAAATAAAAAAAAAATTTTTAAAATAATCCAAAAAAATAAAAACACGACAACATCCAGGCAAGCATTGATCCAATAACCTTCTAACTATGAGACTACCACGCTAACCACTAGGCTACGCAGTACCTTGAATTTTCCTTTATAATTCAATATTTTATTCATATTTCGTATAACTCTTCAAAAACCATCCTATTTTACATTATATATATATAGCTACTTCTCAGGTGGTAAAAAGTACGGGTACTTCTGGAAGGGCTAGAGACATGGGACAAAGGGCATTAGATAGAGTTTTGCCTCTAGGGTCCCAGAAAAAGCAAGAATTCCACCCGTCCGGCCTTCCCCTTCACCCCCTCCAAAGATGTTTTGGTCCATTTTTTTACAAAATGGTACTACATCCTTATGGGGGTAATGTTTGTATAATTTTGATGGCATATATATTGGAAATAAGGTTAATTCTATAAGTGTGAGTTATAACAAGAAAACAAAAAATTAATAATATCTACATATAGTTTTATAGCATGTACGATTACATACACATTTACTTATATACATACGTACTCTTTTTGCGATTTGCTACTAAGGTATAATCAATTATACTAAGGTACAATCGGAAAGTAATCGATACAGCATTGATATGCAATCATGTAAAAGACCTGTATGAAAATGTTTTAACAAAGTTTGGTGCCCAAAAATGCCAAAAATACGCATAGCAATCGTATGCAATACGTATTATCAAATATACGTTAGAATTGGTGTTAACTCATTGTACAGTCACGCGCTTTATTCGCATGTATTATAAACTTCAAATACATACGTGCATGAATTGTAGTTTATAATTATCAATAATTTATGGATTAAAGTGTTTATTGTGAAAGGTATTTTACGATTTTATGCGACATAATTCAAAGTGAAGTTTTAAAATAAATTACTCAAAAGGTATTAGATTTCAAAGGAACTAATTATTTGTTTAATTATGTATTTTTGGGTAATTATTTCTCAGAACTTTTTTATTTTAAGTTTTAAGTTTTATCTTATTATTTATCAGGAAAAAACATATCTACATATATTATGGGTGTGTTTTTGAAGAAATAAAGTAAACTTAAAATATCTCAGCCACAGAATGCAACACAATTTCAAAACTACAGGCATCATACTTGCAAGGCTTGCAATGCAAGCACACACGACTAGTTATATATATATAGTTACTTCTCAGGTGGTAAAAAGTACGGGTACTTCTAGAAGAGCTAGAGACATGAGACAAAAGGCATTAGGTAGAGTTTTGCCTCTAGGGTCCCAGAAAAATCTAACATTGGAACTTTTTAGCCCCGAAATAGCTCTATTTTAACATTTTCTGAAAAAAATTTTGTATAACGAAAGCGCCTTTTTCTTTTATACTTTATATTACTAGAAACGCAAACCAGCAAATGAAATAATACTTTTTATTATTAGAAACACAAACCGAGAACGAGAAATAAATAATATTCGAAAATACAATGATCTCACATATATTTTAATTTCGAAAAATCGAAATAAACTTAAATAAATGTCAGATTTTATAAAAGACATCAGATGTTTTGTGGCAACTGAATATTAATGCTTCATTTGTTACTGTTTTGAATATTATGTTTCGTCAGCAAGCTTTAAAAAAATATACATACACAATTTATGTACGTATGTATCTACCTAAAATTTTATTTTTATTGTTCGAGCGAAAACCTGTAGAATGCTAAATCCCAATCCATTCATATATACATACATACATATATTCATATATGCATACATATATATATTTTTACATACATAAATTATTATTTTGTTTTTGACTAAACCTTTTCTTTATTTGAAAAATTCAATCCCATATGTTTAACCACAGTTTAAAAAAAACAGGTATCCATTCATAATTATGTATGTTTGCATTTATAATATTATTTATAATTTTTCCAACAGCAAAATTTCAAAATTTTCGATTCTAATACATTCATATGTACATACGTTCATATGTTGGAACGAAAAATTTTAAAATCTTCAATTCTGATCCATTCATATATACATACACACATATATTCATATATGCATACATATATATATTTTTACATACAATAATTATTATTTTGTTTTTGACTAAACCTTTTCTTTATTTGAAAAATTCAATCCCATATGTTTACCCACAGTTTAAAAAAAACAGGTATCCATAAAATAAACAGGTATACACACATATATTCATATATTCATACATACATATATTTTTACATACATAAATTATTATTTTGTTTTTGACTAAACCTTTTCTTTATTTGAAAAATTTATTTTTATATGTTTACTCCCATGATTTAATAATTATGCGTTTAAAATTTATTTCTATATATTCTACAGTTTTGAATATTATTAAATTCATATAAAAAGCTTAAATAAATTACTCAAGAAGCTTTAAAAAAAAATATACATACATACATACATATTTATGTACTTAAAATTTTTGCGAATTTTTCCAAACTATTATAAGAATATTTTTTTGGAAATTTTCTTTAAACTTTTATATAACATTTATCTGTTATATATTAAAAAAAATAAAACACAAAATTTAAACAAAATAAAAAAAAAATTTTTAAAATAATCCAAAAAAAGAAAAATACAACATCCAGGCAAGCATTGATCCAATAACCTTCTGGCTATGAGACTACCACGCTAACCACTAGGCTACGCAGTACCTTGAATTTTCCCTTATAATTCTATATTTTATTCATATTTCGTATAACTCTTCAAAAACCATCATATTTTACATTAGATATATATAGCTACTTCTCAGGTGGTAAAAAGTACGGGTACTTCTAGAAGGGCTAGAGACATGGGACAAAGGGCATTAGATAGAGTTTTGCTTCTAGGGTCCCAGAAAAATCTGACATTGGAACTTTTTAGCCCCGAAATAGCTCTATTTTCAGATTTTCTGAAAAAATTTTTGTATAACAAAAGCACGTTTTTCTTTTATACTTTTTATAATTAGAAACACAAACCAAGAAATAAATGATACGTTTTACGTTATTTTTATTATTAGAAACACAAACCAAGAAATAAATAATATTTGAAAATGCAATGATCTCACATATATTTCAATTTCGAAAAATCGAAATAAACTGAAATAAATGTCAGATTTTATAAAAGACATTGGATGTTTTGTGGCAACTGAATATTAATACTTCATTTGTTATTGTTTTGAATATTATGTTTCGCCAGCAAGCTTTAAAAAAATATACATACATACACAATTTATGTACGTATGTATCTACCTAAAATTTTATTTTTATTGTTCGAGCGAAAACCTGTAAAAAATGCTAAATTCCAATCCATTCATATATACATACATACATATATTCATATATACATTCATACTCATATTTTTACATATATAAATTATTATTTTGTTTTTGACTAAACCTCTTCTTTATGTTTAAAATTCAATCCTATATGTTTACCCACAGTTTAAAAAAAACAGGTATCCATTCATAATTATGTATGTTTGCATTTATAATTTTATTTATAATTTTTCCCACAGCTAAATTTCAAAATTTTCGATTCTAATACATTAATAACCTCGTCAGAAGACGAGATACTAGCTTCCAGTCAGGAAGCAGGTGTATCGATTTGTGGTGATGAAACCAGTAAGGTAGCAAAATCACCAGAACAATCTACACAAAAAGCTAAAGGAACCAGCCATAGTTCTAAAAGCAAAAAATCAAAAGGACCCGCCTTCGTACTCAAGAAGAGATATTCGAAGGCCGTCTTCATTTTAGGCAAGATTGCCCAGAATGAAGCAGAAGGTAAAACTTCTGAAAAAGACGCGGAGGACAAAGTCAAATACCAGAAGGTAATTGACGAGTACAATGCGTATAAGAACACGAAGCCTCAAGAGACCACAAAAAGAGTAAGGTCTCAAGATGAAGATAGAAATGCTCAAGAGAGCAAAAGGTCGAAGGTCGTCAAGCCAAAGACAACCAGACCTTTAACATCAAGTGGAAATCGTGCACAGGGGAGAACGATGAGCGAGGTGGTCCGTGATCATCTTCAGTTTGGGGTGGTGGACAGAAAGTCTACCAACCTGAAGTTGTCCTCCGAGTTATGGTGCAAGGTCGAAGCAAAATTATCGGAGATGGTGGTTGAACATCTCCTAACGACCGATAGCAGCGAAGTCCTGAGCTTCGATTCATCTGAGGTAGTCAGGGGCTACAGGGTGATCAAATGCGAGGACCAGCTTTCCGGGGATTTTCTTAGTTCGTGTGTTGCTAAGATTAGCGATACATGGGATGGGTCCAAGATTGAGCTCATCCCAGCTAAGGAAATTCCTAGGAGACCCCGGGCTCGTATTTGGATCCCTAAGATGAATATTGCGGGGGACAAGTTGTTAAAGGTCTTAAAAATTGCCAATCCTGAGGTGCCGATGGATGATTGGCAAATTATCAAGAAAGAGGAGCCTCAGAAAAACAGTGAGTCATTCCTACTTCTCATTAATGAGGAGAGTCTACAGGCGTTGGACAGGAGGGACAACAGACTGCGGTTTGGCATACGGCATGCCAAACTCAAAATATTTCGATGTGCGGACCCAGAAGGGGACGCCATAGAAGAAGCGAGCCAGCTCTTTGAACAGATGGAGGTGGCTGATAAGAGCAAGAGCGATGAGGGTAATCCAAATTAATCTCAAGCATTCGAGATTAGCCTCGGATAACCTATTGGTCTTCCTAGAAGAGGAAGACATCGACATCGCTCTAATTCAGGAGCCTTGGGTGAACGGTAACAGGATAAAGGGACTGGGCACCCAGAAATACAACCTATTCTACAAGATTGTAGATCCAGCTGAAGGTAAGATCAGAACTTGTGTCTTAAGTAAAAAACATGTAAAAGCCTTTCTTTGCTCTAATTTCAGTACCGCAGACATGACGGTGGTGAGGATTGAAGGAAACGGCGGGAACCTATTAATGAGCTCAGTCTACATGGCTCATGATAGGCCTGCTCCACCTCCGGAAGTTCAAAACCTAGCAGAGGTTGGCGCAGCCGAAGGAGCAAGTCTGCTTATGGGTTGCGACGCCAATGCCAGACATACCCTCTGGGGCAGCACAGAGATCAACGAACGAGGTGAGTGTTTATTTAATTTTGTCTTAGATAGTAGTCTAGAGATAGCAAATAGAGGCAACACCCCTACCTTCACTTTTCCTAGCACAGACAGGTTTGCTGGCTGGGAAGATGTGATAGATATAACACTTAAAACTAACAACTGTATAATCGAGGACTGAAGAGTATCTAGCAAAAGGTCGTATTCTGACCATGCCTGGATAATCTTCACAGTGGGATTCGAAGTTGGGAATCCCAAACCTTTTAGGAACCCTAAAAGAACAGATTGGGTTAAATTCAGAGCCATCGTGCGGGCCAAGTTCATGGTCATGCCCGATATTAACAACTATATTAACGAAGTCGAAGAACTTGATGCGCAAATCAGTAGATTTGAGAAAGTCATGGGCGTGGCTTTCAGAGCATCCTGTCCTTTGAAATATTCAAAAAACAAGTATCCCCCGTGGTGGAACGAAGACTTGAGTAATCTCCGGAAGATTACCAGGGATGTCTTCAATATCTGCTACAAGAATGGGTTCTGGCAACCTTATAAGGAGTGCCTGAGAGAGTATAAGAGGGCTATCCGTTCCGCAAAAAGCCAGGGTTGGAGGGATTTTTGTGGAACTGTAGAATGTACCAGGGATTCTGCCAGATTGGGCAGAGTGCTTTCCAAGGACCATACCAGTCCTTCTTTTCTGAAGGATGGGGGTGGGACATGGACAAAAACGTCTATGGAAACTCTCAATTTACTCTATGGAAACTCTTGGATACGTGCCCAAGTCGTGGAGACGTGTAAAAGTTGTTTTAATTCCCAAACCGGGAAGAAGGGGCCATGAGGGCGCCAAAGATTTTCGACCAATTAGTTTGACTTCCTTCGTTCTAAAAGCGCTGGAGCGCGTTCTGGAGCTAGGGCTCAGGAACAGAATGAAGGAAGTTCGA
Organism: Condylostylus longicornis; assembly: GCF_029603195.1. Taxonomy (NCBI): domain Eukaryota; kingdom Metazoa; phylum Arthropoda; class Insecta; order Diptera; family Dolichopodidae; genus Condylostylus; species Condylostylus longicornis. The sequence continues at coordinate 119,933 of NW_026578104.1, forward strand.
CTTTCGCCTTCCGAGCATGCATATTGCGGGGGAAGGTCCACAGACACCCCACTACACGAGGTAGCGAGGACTATCGAACAATCTATCCATTATAAGCAATACACGTTGGCGGCCTTTCTAGACGTGAAAGGTGCTTTCAACAATATTGGTTCGTGGGCCATAGAAAATTCTCTGACTCAGTTGGGTTTGGAAGATGCTGTGGTACGCTGGATATTATCCATGCTGCGGACCAGGATCCCTTATTCGGATCTTGGTGATAGTAGTGTCACAAGGTACATTAGTAGGGGAACGCCCCAAGGTGCGGTGATTTCGCCGCTTTTGTGGCTTGTTGTTATGAACGAAGTTCTACTGCAACTTGACGAAAGGCGAGTGAAGGCAGTGGCATACGCTGACGACCTAGTAATCCTGGTTTCCGGCTTTGACCTTCCAACAATCAGTGGGGTTTTGGAAGGATCTCTAAATGTGGTGAGCTCTTGGGCTAATAGATGTGGCCTTGGAGTGAACCCAGCCAAGACGGAACTTGTACTTTTTACGACTAAGACAAAAATCCCGAGCTTTGGACTGCCTCGATTGGGTGGTTTGTCGCTCAGTTTGAGTCCAACAGTTAAGTATTTATGAGTCATACTCGGCTCTAAACTTAACTGGAAGCTTAAAGTGCAAGAGAGGGTGAACAGGGCCTGTACGGCACTTTACACCTGCAAAAAGATGGTCGGCAGGAGGTGGGACTAAAACCTAGAATGGTTTTATGTTATACACGGCCATTGTACGACCTATATTAACTTACGGTTCACTCGTGTGGTGGCCGGCGTTGGAGAAAGCTTACAACTGTACCAAGATCGGCATTGAGATCGACGCCCACGGACGCTATGGATGTACTCCTCCATTTGCTTCCACCAGACATCCATATTAAGAATCTGGCCGCGGCAAGCGCCGTTAGACTCAGAGAAGCTGAGTGCTGGCACGAAAAGCCGTATGGCCACGGCAATGTCCTTCAGTCACTACCGGACGGAGTGGTTGCAGATGCTACGGACTATTGTATCCCTAGACTTGAGCTTGACAAAAAGTTTCGGGTTGAGCTTCCGTCTCGCGAGCAGTGGAAGAGAAATCTTCCACTGCAAGGCTTTGATATTGCTCTCTTCACTGACGGTTCCAAGGATAGGAATGGGGTCGGTGCTGGAGTATTTTCAGAAACTCAGAACATATCGGAATCATATCGCCTTCCCGACAGATCAAGCGTGTTCCAGGCGGAAGTATTCGCCATATGGAAGGCATGCGAAATCCTGGGAAGGGATTTGGTTGTGGCCCGGGAGGTCGCAATTGTGACGGATAGTCAGGCTGCGATTCTGGCTCTAAATTCACCAAAGATATTCTTAAAGTTGGTAGGGCTTTGCTACGATGAGCTGACGAGATTGTGCAGTCATCATAGTATCACCTTACTCTGGGTTCCGGGACATAGGAACATACCAGGAAACGAGCGGGCTGACGAACTGGCCAGATGTGGGTCGGCATTAGACGGCTCCAGGGCCGAGCGAGTTCTTGTCCCTATAAACACCATCAAAACTGATATATATCACTTCCAAATAACATGTGCGGACCACAGGTGGAGGGGCCTGAGCACATGTGCAACGGCTAGGAAAACGTGGCCGAAATACGACCATAAGAAATCAATGAGCCTCCTGGCGATGCCTCGACCGGACATAGCTAAGTTAGTGGCTGTGTACACGGGGCATTGGCCTGTGGGGGATCATGCAGCTAGGCTGGGAATGCCCTTTAATACGTCATGCCGCAGTTGTCGGGAGATAGACAAAAAAGAGACGCTTTTTCACTATCTCTGCGAGTGTCCGGCTCTTCAAAGGGCCAGGTTGTTGTCATTTGGGGGAACGGACATAATGGAACTGGGGAACATTTCTAGTAAAAGTATCGGGGACGTAGATAAGTTCCTTAAAAGAACGGGGTGGCTCTGATTGCTGGCCCTGGACCAACGTACTTTGACAACCGGGTTTCACGAGGCGGTGGTAGCAAAACGGCACGTCAGTGCTAATTGGGGTGTTGGCCAGTTGGGTCGCACCAGCCACTCTAACCAACCAACCAACCAATACATTAATATGTACATACGTTCATATGTTGGAACGAAAAATTTTAAAATCTTCAATTCTAATCCATTCATATATACATACACACATATATTCATATATACATTCATACACATATTTTTACATACATAAATTATTATTTTGTTTTTGACTAAACCTTTTCTTTATTTGGAAAAATCAATCCTATATGTTTACCCACAGTTTAAAAAAAACATGTATCCATTCATAATTATGTATGTTTGCATTTATAATTTTATTTATAATTTTTCCAACAGCAAAATTTCAAAATTTTCGATTCTAATACATTAATATGTAATAACGTTCATATGTTGGAACGAAAAATTTTAAAATCTTCAATTCTAATCCACTCATATATACATACACACATATATTCATATATTCATACATACATATATTTTTACATACATAAATTATTATTTTGTTTTTGACTAAACCTTTTCTTTATTTGAAAAATTAATTTTTATATGTTTACTCCCATGATTTAATAATTATGCGTTTAAAATTTATTTCTATATATTCTACAGTTTTGAATATTATTAAATTCATATAGAAAGCTTAAAAAAAATTACTCAGGAAGCTTTAAAAAAAAATATACATACATACATACATATTTATGTACTTAAAATTTTTGCGAATTTTTCCAAACTATTATAAGAATATTTTTTTGGAAATTTTCTTTAAACTTTTATAATCTCATTCTACAGTCACGCGTTTTATTCGCATGTATTATAAACTTCAAATACATACGTGCATGAATTGTAGTTTATAATTAACAATAATTTATGGCTTAAAGTGATTATTGTGAAAGGTATTTTACGATTTTATGCGACATAACTCAAAGTGAAGTTTTAAAATAAATTACTCAAAAGGTATTAGATTTCAAAGGAACTAATTATTTGTTTAATTATGTATTTTTGGGTAATTATTTCTCAGAACTTTTTTATTTTAAGTTTTAAGTTTTATCTTATTATTTATCAGGAAAAAACATATCTATATGTGTATTATGGGTGTGTTTTTGAAGAAATAAAGTAAACTTAAAATATCTCAGCCACAGAATGGAACACAATTTCAAAACTACAGGCATCATACTTGCAAGGCTTGCAATGCAAGCACACACGACAAGTATATATATATAGCTACTTCTCAGGTACCAAAATGTACGGGTACTTCTAGAAGGGCTAGAGACATGGGACAAAAGGCATTAGGTAGGCTTTTGCCTCCAGGGTCCCATAAAAATCTGACATTGGAATTTTTTAGCCCCGAAATAGCTCTATTTTAAGATTTTCTGAAAAAATTTTTGTATAACAAAAGCACGCTTTTCTTTTATACTTTTTATAATTAGAAACACAAACCAAGAAATAAATGATACGTTTTACGTTATTATTAGAAACACAAACCGAGAAATAAATAATATTTGAAGATATAATGATCTCACATATTTTTGGTTCGGAAAGTCGAATTAATCTTAAAGTAAATAAATGTCAGCTTTCATCAGACATCAGATGTTTTGTGGCACCTGAATATTAATGCTTCATTTGTTATTGTTTTGAACATTATGTTTTGGCAGCAAGCTTTAAAAAAATATACATACAGAATATATGTAGTTAGAATTTTATTTTTATTGTTCCAAGCCAAAAACTGTAAAATGCTAAATTTTAATACATTCATATGTACATACATATATTTGAATAAAATTATTATATTGTTTCTGCCTAAACCTTTTCTTTATTTGAAAAATTACATTCATATGTACTTACATACATATATTTGAATACAATTATTATGTTGTTTTTGCCTAAACCTTTTCTTTATTTGAAAAATTACATTCATATGTACTTACATACATATATTTGAATACAATTATTATTTTGTTTTTGGCTAAACCTTTTCTTTATTTGAAAAATTTATTTCTGTATATTACCCTCATGATTTAATAATTATGTTTTTCTATATGCGAAACCACAGTTTTGAATATTATTTAATTCATACAGGAAGCTTAAAAAAAATTAGATGGGACGCTTTTAAAAAAAAATATACATACATATTTATGTACTTAACTATTATAAAAATATTTTTTTGGAAATTTTCTTTAAACTTTTATAATAATATTTACCTGTTATATCTTAAAAAAAAATAATACAAAAAATTTAAAAAGAAAAAAAAAATTTTTAAATAATCCAAAAAAAGAAAAATACAACAACATCCCAGGCAAGCATTGATCCAATAACCTTCTGGCTATCAGACTACCACGCTATCCAACAGGCTACGCAGTACCTTTAATTTCCCTTTATAATTCTATATTTTCTTCATATTTCGCATAACTCTTCAAAAACCATCATATTTTACATTATCCATATATAGCTACTTCTCAAGTGTAAAAGAGTACGGGTACTTCTAGAAGGGCTAGAGAAATGGGACAGAAGGCATTAGATTTAGTTTTGCCTCTAATGTTCCAGAAGAAGTATTAATTCCACCCGCCCTCCCTCTTCAAATAGGGTATTTTCAAAAAATATTTAGAACGTAAACTCGCTGGTATTGATTTGTAAGGGAGAAGCTTTTTTAATTTCATTTTAAAAAAAATAAAATTATTAATAAAAAAAAGTTCATCTGGCAAATCACATTTTACAGGGTTCGAACCTGGGACTTTTCGCATAGAAATCGCATTCAATACGCATTACCCTATATACGTTAGTGTTGGTCTTAACTCATTCTACAGTCACACGTTTTATTTGCATGTATTATAAACTTCAAACACATACATGCATGCATTTTAGTAGTGAATTATTTTATGCGTATACAGTAATTTATCGCTCAAAGTGTTTATTGTAAAAGGTATTTTACGATCTTATGCGATATAACTCAAAGCGAGGTTCTAAAATAAATTACTCAAAAGATATTAGATTTCAAAGGAACTAATTATTTGTTTTATGTATTTTTGGGTAATTATTTTTCAGAACTTTTCTTATTTTAAGTTTTATCTTATTATTTATTCGGAAGAAACATATCTATATGTATATTACGGGTGTATTTTTGAAGAAATAAAGTAAACTTAAAATATCTCAGCTACAGAATGGAACACAATTTCAAAACTACAGGTATAATTCTTGCAAGGCTTGCAATTCAAACACACACGACTAGTTTCTTTTAAAAATTACATTTTCCAACTAGATTTGCTGCATCGTAATAAATGCACTGCGTAATTTTGATGTGATTATAAGCGAATATTTAGGCAGAAATTGGCTTATACTGTTGGTGTTAACGAAAATTTCCCAAACAAATTTTCCAACTTGTTTCTTCGTATACAATGCACTACATAATTTTTTGCGCGAGTTAGATTTAATGATATTTTTGTGGAAATTGGCTCATTATTGAGTTAGAAAAAGTTTTGCACCTCTTTTCAAAGTTTCATATATAAAAAAAATTTCCGACTTATTACCATGTACAAAATAAAGTGGGTAATGTTAGTGGAACTCTGAACCAATGATAGTATCGCGGGAAAAGGCTTATTTTTACATTTCTCTATTGGTTATCACGTACCAAATGTACTGAATATTTTTAATGTTATTTTGAACCAGTGATATGGAAAAAATTTTTTACTTTTATTCAAACTACAAATGGGTAAATTTTTGCTATTATGAACTGCTCACTATTCAGTTGAATTTTCTTTTTTTTTCAAAATTTCACTCACTTGTCAACTTTTTAGCGCATACTAAACGTACTGAGTTATTTTGTTGTTAATCTGAGCCAATGGTTTTTTCGAGGAAATTGTAATTATTGGCCTGAAAAAATTCCCAAAAAAGTTTCACTTCTTCCGAAAATGAATACATTTTCTGACTTTTTGGTACGTACCAAATGCAATGAGTAGTTTTGATGCGATTCCAAATTATTGATATATTATCGTATTGGTAGATTACATTATTGTAGTGGAAAAAAAAAACAACAAAAAATTTTTCTTTTTTTCAAAAATGTAAACAATACATTTTCTGAGATGTTACCATATCCCAAACATGCTGGGTAATTTTTATTACCCAGTGTTATTTTGACGGAAATCAAATTATTATTGGTCTCAAAGAAAAATTCCCTAAAACAATGTTTTTTCTTTTCAAAAATTTATATATTTTGCAACGTACAAAATTCACTGGGTAGTTTTGATGCGATTCCGAGTCAATAATATTTTCGTAAAAGTTAGCCCATTATTGGCCTGATGAAAAAATTCCCAAAAATATTCTCTTTCTATTCAAAAGTGTTTATATTTTCCGACTTGTTTCTACGTAACAAATATTCTGGTCAATTTTGATGTGATTTTAAGTCAATAATATTTCATTTAATTCATATTGAAAGCTTTCAAAAAAATTCGTTACGAAGTTATAAAAAAATATACATAAATGCTTTCTTAAACTTTTATAATAATATTTATCTGTTATATATTGAAAAAAATAAAACAAGAAAATGCAAACTAAAAGAAATAAAAAAAAACCTTTAAAATAATCCAAAAAAAGAAAAATATAACCATATTTTGGTAACCATCGGTCTAAAAACCTTCTGGTTAGTAGACTATCACGCTGCCCACTATGCTACGCAGTTAATGTTCTACATTTCTAATTTCTAATTTTCTATTGTGTAACTCTTCTAAAACCATCTTATTTCCCTTTAAAAATATGTATGGAGCTATGGAGTTGTAAATAAGTATGGGTACTTCTAGAAAGACTATAGATGGGACAAAAGGTATTAAATAGGACTTTGCGAGTAGGATCGCAAAAATTTTGACATTGCAGTTTTTTAGTCCCAAAATAGCCCTATTTTAAGAACTTATATAAAAATTTTTGCATAACAAAAACACGTCTTTTTTAGTACTTTTCCAAAAATTTTTTGAAAAAAGTGCTTATTAGTTTCACTCTGTCCGTCCGTCCGTTCGTACGTCGATTTTCAAAAATTCAATTAAAAAACCGCACGTCAAAACAAACCGCTCAGCTGGAGTATTAATTACCCACATTCATCTACTTTTCTGGAAAAATTTCGGGAATTCCCTCAAAATATTTGTTTAATGATTTGAACATGTTTAATTAAAGGCATAGTTGTAATTGTCATAGTTGAGACTGTCTGTTCGTTTTTTAATGAAACAAATATTATTCAAAGAGATGTTAAAACGTAATTTAAATATGGGGAAGCAAACGACTGTAGAAACAAGAGAAAGCGCAAGTACGGTACATATAGTACTATATGACAACGGATTATTTGGGAGGGCACCTCCAAAAAAACGTAGTATCTCGAAAAAAAATAAGAAACACAGACTTAATTACGCAAAAAATATAAAGAAAAGGATATTAATTTTTGAAACAAATATAATGGGATTATCTGGACAAACGAATAAGAACAAGAGACATTAACAAGAGCCTTTTCAGTTTACCAAAAAATTTGTGGAATCCATGCAGAGGAAGTTAAGTGCAGTAAAAATATCTTTTTGTTAATGAGCGTTTTAAACAAAATAATATTTAGTGGGCGATTGTTTTTTTGACACTCACAGTACATATTATGTTTGAATAAAATTATTACTTTGTTTTTGTCTAAACCTTTTTTTTTGAAATGTTTAATTTTATATATTCACCTACTGTTAGGAATACTATGTGTCGTTAGAAGCTTTTAAAAAATAGGAATACATTCATAGTTATGTATGTATGTATGTACTTAAAATTTTATTTCTTATTGTTCGAGGGCAAAATTTTAAGACGTTCAATTCTAGTACATACATATGCAGCGACGGTGTGCATATGTATGTGCATATGTATGTCATATAAAATAAAAAAAGTTGCGCCATTGAAAACTTAAAAAAACCCTAAATTAAAAAAAAACATTTTTTTTTTTAATTTTTGCTAGTATAGTCTTTTTACCGACCGTATTGTGTAAACAATAGGTAGGTTATGTGATTGCAACAAATTTTGCATATCGAGTTTTCGGTGGGAATGCACTTCACCATAGTAGGGAAGTGTAAGTAAACTATTTTTATCAACCAGTCGGTCCGTCGGTCTGTCGGTCTGTCGGTCTGTCGGTCTGTGTGTGCACGCGTGTAACTCAAGTTCGACTGAACCGATTTTGATGAAATTTTATATGTAAGTTTATTTCCACCATGGCACGGATTGATCAACTTTTGGTATATATCAGGCCTCGGGAACTGCACCTTTTAGCGGGCTTGTTTTACATTTTTGAACATTTTGAAGAAAATATTCAACCGATTTACTTGAAATTTTATACATAAGCTCAGCTCGACCGTCCGCGAAAATTCCTATGTTTTGGAAGAAATCAGGCATCGGCAACTAGACGTTTACTACGGGCCAAATATACATTTTTGCGTATATAAAGAGAAATAATCAACCGATTTCATTGAAAATTAATATTTGAATTCCTCGTATTAAAACAATGAACATGTAAATTTTTTGGAAAAATCAGGGCTCGAAAACTGATCTGCGGGCCGATTTTACATTTTTCACCATTTTGAAGAAAATATTCAACCAATTTACTTGAAATTACATATTTCAGCTTTGCTCTAACGTCCGCGAAAATTCCTAACTTTTGGAAGAAATCAGGCATCATCAACTGGGAGTTTACTACGGGCTAAATATACATTTTTGTGTATATAAAGAGAAATAATCAACCGATTTCATTGAAATTTAATATATGATTTGCGGGCCGATTTTACATCTTTCACCATTTTGAAGAAAATATTCAACCGATTTACTTGAAATTACATATTTGAGCTTTGCTGGACCGTCCGCGAAAATTCCTTACTTTTGGAACAAATCAGGCATCAGCAACTGGACGTTTACTACGGGCCAAATATACATTTTTGCGTATATAAAGAGAAATAATCAACCGATTTCATTGAAATTTAATATTTGAATTCCTCGTATTAAAACAATGAACATGTAAATTTTTTGGAAAAATCAGGGCTCGAAAACTGATCTGCGGGCCGATTTTACATTTTTCACCATTTTGAAGAAAATATTCAACCAATTTACTTGAAATTACATATTTTAGCTTTGCTCTAACGACCGCGAAAATTCCTAACTTTTGGAAGAAATCAGGCATCATCAACTGGGAGTTTACTACGGGCCAAATATACATTTTTGCGTATATAAAGAGAAATAATCAACCGAATTCTTTGAAATTTAATATTTAAATTCTTCGTATTGAAACAATGAACATATAAATTTTTGGAAAGATCAGGGCTCGAAAACCGATCTGCGGGCCGATTTTACATTTTTCACCATATCTACGGAGCGAATTGATGGAATTATTTGAAATTTGATTTGAAATTTGAGTTCTGGTTGTTACCGAAACTAACTGGCGAGCATTTCAGGGAATTCAGGTAGCACAAAGCGAAACCCTACTAAGAGCCAAGTTTACTTTTTTCTAGGTATGTTAACTATAAGCTTACTAATGTCCTAAAAATTGGAAAGAAGTATTTAAAAGACATTTTTATAATATTCTGTAACACTTTCACTAAACTAGACAATGCACATTGCGGTCGGTCATGTGCTGACCACATCAGATTTTTATTTATTATACAAATATACTAAATATTTTTTTGAATGATATGAATCATCAGAATTACAATCATTAATATTTATTACTTTTATATACATACTAGAATAAATTCGTATATGCCTAACACACAGACATATTATTTGATACACAGATACTTATTTCAGATATAATATTTTATGTATATTCATGTCTCATATAATATAAACAGTAAAATCGTCTCATATAATGTAATACCAGATACGCAAAAAAATATTTAAAAATACACATGCACAAAAAATTTATATTGTCTAATATGTATAAGATCAAGATTCATGCGTAATTATATAACACATAATTATATAACAAAGCAAGATTTTCATTACACTGAGTTTGCGCCTTGTCAACACTCGTTCGTATACATTATTTTAATGATAAATTGTTTCATATATAAAAATCTTTGCTTAATTGGCGCCCACTCAACAAACAAACAAAAATTTAGAATGAGATCCATAAGAAAATAGAAAAAGAGAATGGGCAAAAAATTTTTAAATAATGGAATGCATAGCTTGATATTGAGATTATATATACCAATATCCTTTTTTTGTTTAACAGCAAAAAATTTTGAATGAATTTCAAAATTACATGATCATTATGAATTCCTATTACTGTTTTGCTTTCGTTTTTGAAAAAACTGTTATCAATCACAGAATCAAATATAAATTGGTAATATCTACTACTTACATAATATATTGAATTGAAAAAAATTTCTTTAAGAATCAAGTTAAGAATTTTATGTTGAATTGAAGTTGCATGTATCCCACAAAAAATAAAAATAAAATAAAGTTGGGTCAAACCAGTGGTTTGTATTGTAGCACTTTTCCCTTCAACAAGTGAAAATACTGCTTTTAAAATACAGTCTGTGTATACCTACCACACTCTTAAAATTATTTTCATTCAAATACGAAACTTTTTCTAGGATTGCATTATTTAAGATGAACGATTTATGCAGTCTTTAAAATAAAACAAAAATTAATTATATTTTTTAATGTTATTTTTTAATGGAGATTAATAAAAATTATCTTCTACGGAAAAAGTTTCTAGTAAAGATCTATGTACATTTTAAATTTCAGCTTTTTATCTTCAAAGCTGTAGAAGTTTTGTAAACATGGACGGAGAAACAGACAGACGAGCAGACGGAAAGAGTGAAACTAACAAGCACTTTTTTTTCAAAAAATTCTTGGGAAAGTATTAATGAATGGTGCATAATTTATGCATATTTATATTTTATATCATACATTTATCTCCAAAACTTAAAACAAACTGGGTGACTTTTTTGAAATTTCAAAACCCCAGTTTATCATAAACTTATGTTGACAAAAAATGTAACAAAAAAAATAAAAACTAATACTTAAAAACTAATACTAATAATCTGCTTAATTTTTGAGCCACAAATTTTAATAAAATGCAAAATTTCACTTGTGAATTTAAAATACAAATAAAAATTTAAAATGATTAAGTTTTGTATTAAGAATATAAAATTTCGCAATGTACAATCAATTAAGGATACAAGTAAGTTTGTGCTTGCATTGCAAGCCTTGCAAGCATTTTGCCTGTAGTTTTTAAAATTGTGTTCCATTGTATAGCTGAGATATTTTAAGTTTACTTTATTTTTTCAAAAACTCGCCCGTAATATACATATAGATATGTTTTTTTTTATAAAAAATAAGATAAAACTTAAAATAAGGAAAGTTCTAAAAATAATTACCAAAAAATACATAATTAAAGAAAAAATTAGTTCCTTTGAGATCTCATACCTCTTGAGTAACTTGTTTTAGAACCTCGCTTTGAGTTATGTCGCATAAAATTGTAAAATACCTTTTACAATAACCACTTTAAGTGATAAATAACTGTATACGCATAAAATATTTCGCTACTAAAGTGCATGCACGTATGAATTTGGAATTTATTATACATGCGAATAAAACGCGTGACTGTAGAATGAGTTCACTACTTCTATGTGTGGTAATGCGTTGGCATACGATTTCCATGCGAAAAGTCCCAGGTTCGAGTCCTGAAAAATGCGATTTGCCAGATGAACTTTTTTTTATTGATAATTTTATTTTTTTTAAATTAAAATTAAAAAAGCTTCACCCTTACAATTCAATATCGGCTAGTTTCCGTATATTTTTATGAAAATACCTTAAATGTTTAATGCAAAGTTTAATGCAATAGAGTAACATTTTCTTATCAAATTTTACCCTAAAAATATATTGTCAAGAAGTTTAATGTACACTTATATTTTGCTATACTAATACATTTTGCAGCAGACCACGGAAAGAATTCATAACTAAATGCGTACGTACATAAATATTATAAAACAATGTAGATTTTATTAAAACATTACAATTTTCTTAAGAGTGTGATCACTTTTTGTTATAACTCACACTTCCAAATATGAATTTACATACAATATTTATACCACCAAAAGTAAATAAAAAATTACACCTACCATATGCAGTACCATTTTGTAAAAAACGGTTACAAAACATCTTGGGAGGGGGTGAAGGGGGAGGGCAGGTGGAATTAATGCTTTTTCTGGGACCCTGGAGGCAAAACCCTATCTAATGCCTTTTGTCCCATGTCTCTAGCCCTTCTAGAAGTACCCGTACTTTTTGGTACCTGAGAAGTAGCTAAATATTTATAATGTAAAATAGGATGGTTTTTGAAGAGTTATACGAAATATGAATAAAATATAGAATTATAAAGGGAAATTCAAGGTATTGCGTAGCCTAGTGGTTAGCGTGGTAGTCTCATAGCCAGGAGGTTATTGGATCAATGCTTGCCTGGATGTTGTCGTATTTTTCTTGTTTTGGATTATTTTAAATTTTTTTTTCTTTATTTTATTTAAATTTTGTGTTTTATTTTTTTTTTAATATATAACAGATAAATGTTATTATAAAACTTTAAAGAAAATTTCCAAAAAAATATTCTTATAATAGTTTGGAAAAATTCGCAAAAATTTTAAGTACATAAATATGTATGTATGTCTATTTTTTTTAAAGCTTCCTGAGTAATTTTTTTTAAGCTTTCTATATGAATTTAATAATATTCAAAATTGTAGAATATATAGAAATAAATTTTAAACGCATAATTATTATATCATGGGGGTAAACATACAAAAATTAATTTTTCAAATAAAGAAAAGGCTTAGTCAAAAACAAAATAATAATTTTATTCAAATATATGTATGTATGTATATATGAATATATCTGTGGCAAAAATAAATAATCGCTAAAATCGATTATTGCTAATTTACATAGGAACAGAAATAAAAATTTCCGTAATTTTTTGTCTCCTTTTTTTTAATTTCTATTAGTTATTAATAAGATTAAGGCTCAAAAGTGGTTGGTTAGATTGCAGGACTAACTTCTACTTATGATTGTAAATTTTATTTTTTATTTTTGTATATTTTGTAGAATTTAAACGACTTTAGCCTTTATTCCAAAATTTTTTTATGTTTATTTAAGAGCTAATACCACTTTGTTGCTTTTTCCAAATTGTTTCAAACAAGTTCAAGATACTAAAGTTTATTTAAGTTTTTGTTCCAAAGTTTTATTTTTAACTAAGCTAGACTTAATCGATTAGGACGAAATAATGTTGAGTTTATTAGAAAATTCTCACTTCTTTTAAAATAGTATTTTTATTAATAAAGCGCAATTATGACTAAATTAAAATATATAAAAGATGATTACAAATAGAATATACATTATTACAAATTATATTTTACAATATTACAAGTTATAATTCTTTTATAACTATAAGTCTTCAGCGTCATCATCAACCAAATCCGGGTGAATATTGGCTAAATTGGCTGGCTTTAAATTCTTGTAAAATTCATGAAAACAAGGGTCAATTAAAGGTAACAAATCCATAAGACCCTTGTACTTTTCATTACTAATACTTAACGGCTGATCATTAGCTGCTTGTAATTCGCAAAAGTTAACAGTTTTTATTCCTCTTTTTTCGATATTAATTTTCTTGAAAAGGTCTTGGTCTTTTAGTGTTGTTTTATATAAAATTTTTCCTATATCGTCCTTCGTGCATCGTAGCCATTTTACATTTTTCCAAACAAATTTTTCTTGTTTGCCATTTATATTTCTCCACATTAATTTTGTTTTTAGAATTGACGAAAAATTTAGAAAATCTGGCTGTTTCATTTCAACCACTTGGAAAGGCTTTTTGCTTCCAGCAGACCCAACCAACAAAAATCAATCCCGAGGATGATGGATTTTGGCCGTCGTCACTTTTTTCTTTTTCTCAATAAGGGCATGGTCACTATAACACTCCATATGAGTGTGCCCAGGAACTAAAAATTTGTGATCAATTTGTGTTATGTTTTTGCTATTTTGAATAAAAATTTGAAACATTGTTGAGACAAAAGAATTTTTATTTTGTCCTGGGCACGAATCGCTAAAAAAAGTAACAGTTTTTACGTTAGAATTTTGTTCCAAATTGTTTAGATGTTTAAAAAGACAGGATGACACCTCGTTACCCCCACGAGCTGTAATAGCCTCATGCCACATGTAACAAAATGAATTGTAAGATCCACAATCGTGCACGGTTAGGTTATACGTCCACAGTTGGCGTTTATAAAAACTAATAGAAGTTTTAAGATGTGGCGTAGGCAGGCATTGTTGCAAATCAAACGCATAAATTTTGAAACTGAAATCTTTCAAAGCTTTGAATTTGTCCGCTTTTTTAACATCATATGCAAACTCAGCTTCTTTATGATGGTTTTTTAGTTCCTCTTGCAATAATTTTAAATTATCCGTCTCGTTTTTAACTGCTAAATCTATTTTTAATTTAAGAATATCGCACGTTTTACAGGTGTCAATACGCGGCGATTTAAATTTAAGTTTCATATATGTAAAATATTAACAAAACTTAGTAATATAAAAATAAAATTGAAAGAGAAAGTAATATAGATCGTTATGTATATATAACCTTTGAATATATTTGAAAATTTGCTAATGCTGACAGGGTTCTCTATTTTTTCCCGATGAAGATCGTACTTTTTATTTATACTCAGTTCAGAACTTAAATATTTATATGTTGTATCACGTCGACTATAGTGGCTCTCGTAGGCCGGAAAACTGTTTATATAATTTTGTATTTCTAATATTTTTTCTTCTTTGAAAAACTATCGGTTTCACCGAAACAAATGCGAAAGCATTTTTGGCATACATTAAATTTTTGATTATTAACTTCTAAAAAATATTTAGAGGTGAAATTTCTATTTCTCGGTTTCGCTTCATTCTTAAATAATTTTTCTGTTTTTTTTTCTTCTATTGTTATTAAAGGAGATAAAAAAAGAATTTCTTTCAAAATCCCAATACTGCTGAAAGAATCTTTGCTGTTCTTCATATGTAATTTTTATATTGCATTTCTTCCAACAATCTTCAAAACGTATACATTTTCTTTTGGGTGCAGTTTTTCCAGATCTTGATATGTAAGATTCTCCTTTATTTCTTTTTCTTTTTGTTACGTGTTTGCTTTCTTTTGCAATAAATAATACATCATTTTCATTGATGTCAATAAAATCTATTTCCTCTTCTGACTCTAAAACAAAATCAGGATCCTGTATAGAGTCATCTGAATCAAAATCACTTAGCGAATGAGAATTATTTTGTTCATTTTCAATTTTATACGCTTTTCGTAAATGAAGCATAGAATCTGGTTTTAAAAAACAGAAACTAGTGGAAGTTTCTGAACGAACAGGAGGATCGTAGAAATTTTTAATAAAAAATAGATCACCATATGAATTTTGAGTTGGCAAATCGTTATTATCTAAAGAAATATAACGCAAAAATACAAAAATATTATTCTATTGTTTCCGCATTATGATGGAAAACCAAATAAATTACATTTTTTGGGCCAATGCTCAAGATTATCGAATGTATTTAAATTTTCTAAAATTGGTTCCAAAAATTCGAATCTCGTATTTTCTATTGACTTTTCTAAAGATTTTATATTGTATTAATTTTTATTTTAACTTTTCACAAGAATTCAAAATAAAATTTGACTTACGAACTTCTGATGATTTTTTATTTTCCTCAGCTTTAATTATTTGTAACATACGGGTGCCACGAGAATATTTATTCATTTTTAATGAAAATTTATGTAATTTTATACTTAAAAAACTTTTACTTTTAAATAATATTAAAAATACAAAACGCTAAACTCAACTTATATTTCACTATATCACTGGTAGAAATAGCTAATATCCACTTTAGTTTAACAAAATTTTAATTTACAATTTGCAATAAAAGCTAAACCTACTTTGATTTTTTATTTTTCAAAAATTTTACACAGGAATACCAACCTAAGTTTATATTAGCGAATAATTTGTAAATTTTTCAATTTGGAATAAAAGCTAAAGTAATTTTTGTCTGTTGTTCTGTAAGTATCTAAGCAACAATTTTGAATAAAATTTAATTTTGGAATAAACGCTTAAAAATAGTTTAGCTATTTTAACTAACTACGTTGTAAATATTTTAATGATAAAATATATATTAGCGGTTATTCCATATGTTATTATTTTCTTTTCAAACTTTAGCGATTAGGAAAATATTTAATAACTTGGCTAAAGTAAATGATAGAAACACCAAAATTTTTTGGAACATAGATTTGAATATGGAGAACATTATACCACAGTTATCTCATTTTTCGCTAAAGCCGACACTAGCGATTATTCCTTTTTGCCACAGATATGTATGTATATATATATATGAATGTTTTAGAATTGAAGATTTTAAAATTTTTCGTTCCAACATATAAACGTATGTACATATGAATGTATTAGAATCGAAATGAATGTAATAGGATCATACTACCACATGAAATTATTATTTTAAAATTGAAACTCTTAGAATTCCCTGACAACTTCTTAGCATGGATAAAGTCATATCTCTCTGGCAGGACTTACAGAGTCCTCTTTCGTTCAGCAATTTCCTCGCCTCTTTCGTCTAATTCTGATGTACCCCAGGATAGTCACTTAGGTCCATTGCTGTTCATAATTTCAATTAATGATGTTGTTTCTATGCTAACGCACAGTGGGGTTATTAATATGCTGATGACATGAAAATTTAAAAAAAATAAGCTCTACAAATGATGCGTTGTGTCTTCAGAATGATCTTAACCGCTTCTACGGCTGGTGCTCAAGTAACAACCTAAAAATCAATGTAAGTAAATGTGCACAAATGTGCTACTCTAGGCAAAAACGGCCATTTTTTACACAATATACTTTAAACGGCCAAGCTCTTAGTCGAGTTGATTCAATAATGGACCTGGGTCTTTGCTTCGATAGCAAGTTATCATTTATAAACCACTATAATCATATCATATGCAGATCAAGCTCGATGTTAGGTTTCATTAAACGCTTGTCAAAGGAGTTTAATGATCCTTATGTCTTAAAATCACTCTACACATCCCTGGTCCATCCTCATCTTGAATATGCTTCACAAGTATGGTCACCCTATTATGATATACATATTAATAGGATTGAGTCTATTCAAAAAAATTTTTTGAGGTTCACACTGCGCCTCTTCCTTGGGAGGACCCCATCATTCACAGACTCAAATATCGCGCATTTGTTATTCATTTTTCAGCTTATGAAAACTGACTTAATCTCCCCCGACATTTTAAATAAAATTGTGTTCAACTCCAACCCTAGGTCTCGTTCCCCGGATCTTTTCATGGTCCCTTTTCATAGGACTAATTATGGGAAACATGAACCTGTCAGCAGAATGCTGCGTTTATGCAACAAACACAAACACTGACTTGACTTTTCACTGAAGAAAGACACGATGAAAAAGCTTCTATTTATTTATAGTTATAAGTATAACCCTTTGCTTTATTTTAACAAATTCTTGTTTTAGCTTTTCATTGTCTATATTCATATTTAGTGGAATACTTTTACTAATAAGTTTTATTTTGTATAATTTTTAAATTTAATTTTGAAGTCAAAAATTTGTTCTGTCAAAAAAATATGTATCTGTATATTCATTCCTTAATTTTAAGTTATGTACAATGTTTGAGCTTTACATAAATAAATAAATAAAATTAAAACTGTGGGTGAACATATATAATTGAATTTTCCAAATAAAGAAAAGGTTTAATCGAAAACAAAATAATAATTTTATTCAAGTATATGTATGTATGTATATATGAATATATGTATGTATGTATATGAATGGATTAGAATTTAGCCTTTTACAGTTTTTCGCTCGAACAATAAAAATAAAATTTTAGGTAGACATAAATTGTGTATGTATATTTTTTTAAAGCTTGCTGACGAAACATAATATTCAAAACAATAACAAATGAAGCATTAATATTCATTTGCCACAAAACATCTGATGTCTTTTATAAAATCTGACATTTATTTAAGTTTATTTCGATTTTTCGAACTTAAAATATATGCGAGATCATTATATTTTCGAATATTATTAATTATTTCTCGTTCTCGGTTTGTGTTTCTAATAATAATAAAGTTGGGTCAAACCAATGGTTTGTATTGTAGCATTTTTCCCTTCAACAAGTGAAAATTCTGCTTTTAAATACAGTCTATATATACCTATCACACTATTAAAATTATTTTCATTCATATACAAAACTATTTCTAGGATTGCATATATTTAGAATGATTGATTGCATACATGCGGTCTTTGAAATAAAACAAAAATTAATATAAAAAGGGGTTAACATAATAATCGATTTTAAGGGTTAATTGTGTGAGTTAAGAAAAATAATTATATTTTTTAATTTCATGGAATTTACCGTTAGCTTTTTGAATTTATAAAAATTTGGAAAAACTTGCGGTTTCGGAAATATAAAGTGTCAAAAATTCAAATTTTGCGAATTTCAAGAGGTGATAACTTGAGAGGGGGTGGAGATGGAAAAAAATTTTTTTCTAACGAAATGCAGCATTTCTTAGTGTCTAAAAGCCCCTAAAATTTCAAGCTTCTACAGGCTGGGTTCTAGAAGACAAACGACATCAAAAATTTGGAAAAAAAAAACTTTAGGTAACGGTAAATTTGAACGGCCATTTTGTTTTTCTAAAGTTTAACTATAGTATACCGCGCTAGGGGAAGCAAGCCACTGCCTTCCTGCGTTTGCAAAATTTCAAAAATGCTTATGGTTTCATTGCAACAAATATTTAAAAAAGGCCATTTTTAGGGTTTTGGGGGGGGTATAACTTCTAGAGGGGGGGAGATAGGTAAAAATTTTGTTGTACGGAAATAAGTTTCTAGTGAAGATCTATGTACGTATGAAATTTCAGCTTTCTATCTTCAAGGATGTAGAAGTTTTGTAAACAAAAAAAGTGTCCACGGACGGACGGACGGACGGACGGATGGACGGACGGACAGAGTGAAACTAATAAGCTCTTTTTTAAAAAAATTTTTTGGATAAGTGCTAAAAAGTATTACTTCATTTGTTGGTTTGCGTTTCTGGTAATATATAGTATAAAAGAAAAAGGTGCTTTTGTTATACAAAAATTTTTTCAGGAAATTTTAAAATAGGGCCACTTCGGGACTGAAAACTTCCAATGTCAGATATTTCTGGGACCCTGGAGGCAAAATCCTATCTAATGCCTTTTGTCTCATGTCTCTAGTCTAGTGGTTAGCGTGGTAGTCTCATAGCCAGGAGGTTATTGGATCAATGCTTGCCTGGATGTTGTCGTATTTTTCTTTTTTTTGGATTATTTTAAATTTTTTTTTTTATTTTGTTTAAATTTTGTGTTTTATTTTTTTAATATATAGCAGATAAATGTTATTATAAAAGTTTAAAAAAAAATTCCAAAAAAATATTCTTATAATAGTTTGGAAAAATTCGAAAAAATTTTAAGTACATAAATATGTATGTATGTATATTTTTTTTTGAAGCTTCCTGAGTAATTTTTTTTAAGCTTTCTATATAAATTTAATAATATTCAAAACTGTAGAATATATAGAAATAAATTTTAAACGCATAATTATTATATCATGGGAGTAAACATACAAAAATTAATTTTTCAAATAAAGAAAAGGTTTAGTCAAAAACAAAATAATAATTTTATTCAAATATATGTATATATGTATGTATATATGAATGTTTTAGAATTGAAGATTTTAAAATTTTTCTTTCCAACAAATGAACGTATGTACATATGAATGTATTAGAATCGAAAATTTTGAAATTTTGCTGTTGGAACAATTAGAAATAAAATTATTAATACAAACACACATAATTATGAATGGATACCTGTTCTTTTAAAACTGTGGGTGAACATATAGGATTGAATTTTCCAAATAAAGAAAAGGTGTTTAAAATGTAGATAAAAACCATAATTAACACTGATAATAACTTAAACGGCATCTACCATCAATTTATTTGTATTTTATATAACATATGTTTTTGACTATGTATGAAACTTTTTCCGTTTCCTTTTTTTTATATAAAAATAATTTTTTTGAATAAAAAAGCACGCTACACAGAAGGTTCGTACTCAACAGGTTATGGGCCCAGAACGATTAAACTGCTGGTTAAATTATGGAACTTGGAGAGCGCAGATGGAAAGCATCTTACACAAGGGTAGATATTTAAATGTGGTACTTGGTAAAGAGCTTCGTTCAAATGAATCAGGTGAACTTCAACTTAAATGGGACGATAAAGATTTAGATGCGCGCAGCGAATTGTTAATATCTATGGAAGGCAGTATAGTGGCTTTGGTTAAAAATTTTAAAACTTCAAAGGCCATATGGGACTTCCTGGAAAGTAGCTATGACCGTAAAAGTGTGAGACGAAAGGCAGAAAAATTCAGAAAACTTTTGAACATGTCCATGAGCTCTACGCAAACAATCGATGAATATTTGCGAGAATTTGAAATGGTTATAAATCGCTTAAGGGAACTTAATGCAAAATTGGACGATGATTTGTTAGTAGTGTTGCTGCTCGATAGTTTAGATGATAGCTATAAAGATGTACAGGCTGCCTTCGATGCACAAAAAGAATTACCATCTTTTCAAACTGTACGTATTAGGCTAATGGAGGTTGGTGATAAAAGAAAAGACATTGCTAAGCATAGTGCAATGAAAGCAAAATTTTTTAATTATAGAAATAATTTTGATAAAAATAAATTTATCAAACAATAATTATTATCAAAATGATTTTCATAAAAGTTTCAATAGCAATAAATTTAGCAACAACAACAACAAATATTGTAATTATAACTGTCGACGCTGTGGTAAAAGAGGTCACAAAGCAAAATTTTGTTTACATCAAAGTCAAACAGCAAAACAAGTTGATGATAATTTTCTACCTGAACAAGGTTTTATGATTCAAGAACATTTACTTGCGGAATCAAAAGCTTTCGAAGTAATCTCTAATTATCATAATTATAATAATAATAAAAGTATTGAAAAAGAAGAAAAAATTAATTCTGATGTTAGAAATTATGAAAAAAACAATTCGATGGTGTTTGGATAGTGGAGCAACATCACATATGTGTAACAATGAGAAGGCATTTATTAATTTATCAAAAGTTTGTTTTGGACACGTAAAACTAGCGGACAATAATGAAATTCAAATTCAATATATAGGTACAGTAAAAATTTTCTGGATTGAAAGAAAATTTGATTTCGATAAATAAAGCAACTATTTCAAATAATTCTGTAATTTTTGAAGGCGATATGGCAAAAATTTTAGATAAAAATAAAAAAGTTATTATAGAAGCGAAACGCGATAATGGATTGTGTATTGTAGAAGAATTTAAAGAATCAAGTGAAAATTTAATCAATTATGAAAATATTTCAGGTGTGAATAATAATTTGGAACTATGGCATAATCGGATGGGTCACTTAAATGTAAATTCTTTGAAGCAATTATATCGAGAAAATATGGTTAAAGGAATACCAAATATGAATTTATCGGCGCAAATAAGTTATAAAGCTCGTATAACGGGCAAACAAAAAAGGTTACAATTCACTGCTAATAAAGAAAAGTCAACTACTGAACGTTTAGAGCTGGTACATACGGATATTTGCGGTCCAATGAAAACAGAATCTCTGAGTAAGTCTATTTATTTTATTACCTTTATTGATGATTTTTCGCGCAAGATTTTTGTATACTTTATTAATAAGAAGAGTGAAGCTCTTGAGAAATTTAAATTGTTTAAGAATTTAGTTGAAAATGAAATTGGTGCAAAAATAAAACGAATCCGTTCCGATAATGGAACCGAATATACCTCTAGAAATTTTAAAGATTTTTGTGCTCAAAACGGTATTAGACAAGAATTTACCGTTGAGTATACACCGCAACAAAATGGCATCGCAGAGCGATGTAATCGCACATTAGTTGAAATGTCAAGGTGTTTAATGATTAAATCAAATTTGCCTGCTTTTTTGTGGGCAGAATTAATACATAGCTCAGCTTTTATCAGAAATCGATGCCCCACAAATTTAAATAAGAACTTGAAACCTGAAGATTTGTGGTCTTTAAAGAAACCAGATGTTTCTTTTTTTAGAGAAATTGGTTGCAAAGCATTTGTTTTAAATAAATCTGGTAGAATTAGTAAATTTGTACCAAGAAGTGAAGAATTCGTTTTGGTAGGTTATTCACCTGATTCTAAAGCATACCGTTTATGGAAACGAGGTACTAGGCTTATTGTTAAAAGCGGAGATGTAAAATTTTTAGAAAACTGTGAAATAAAAAATAAAGTAAAATATTATGAGTTTGATCCAATTGTACCAAATGAATTAAATGAAACAAGACCTGAATTAGAAAATTTTGAGAAAGTTAAAACTGAAAATGAAGGTATAAGTTCTAATTTTATTAGTGATTCTGATAAAGATGTTTTTTTCTGATGCAATAAGTTTAGCTTCAGACGATAAAATAGATATGGATAATGTAATTTTTGAGAATTATCTGACCATTCGTGCAGTGGCTATGGCACCGGCCCTTTAACCGAAAGGTCTCGGGTTCAAACCCCGGTTAAAAATTATATTCAATATTATATAACCTAATATGCAATACTAATAAATTTTATACAAGTAATTTTCAAATATTCATAATATTCGATACTAAAGACTGAGAAAAATAAACAGTAAATATTAATAAACTGAAATATTTCATATAAATAAAAACTACGGTAGGCTAGTCACCTACCTAGCTAACTCTCTATGACTATAGAAAATAGGGCATGATAGATATCATGCACTAGCCCTATACTCCTCCTAGGAGTGAAGAAGGAAAAAAAAAAAAAAATTTTGAGAATAAAAATTTAGAACCATCAACTTCAAAAGATATAAATAATAAACCGATTTCAGATAAAAAGAAAGTAAAAAATATTCCACCTCGATCTCCAAGACCAAAGCGACAAGTTCTAAAAAACCTTAAAGAAATAGCAAATTCTGCTGAAATGGTAGGCGATCCTAAATCCTTAAAAGAATTAGAAAAATCTGAATATTTAGATGATTGGAAAAATGCAATGAAAGTTGGATGGGAATTTTTACAAAAGCATAATACTTGGGATTTAGTAGATAGAGTAAATGCCAAAAATGTTATAGGTTGTAGATGGGTTTTTAAAACCAACTATAACTCAGATGGAACTGTAAATAAAACAATACAGGCCAGATTGGTGGCTAAAGGATATTCCCAATTTTATGGAATAGACTATTTTGAAACTTTTGCACCATTAGCTGAAATTAGTTCTATTCGTTTATTATTTGCTGTTGCCGCTGAAAAGGATTTGGTTTTACATCATTTAGACGTTTCAACTGCCTTTTTATATGGCGATCTTGAAGAAGAAATTTTCATGGAACAACCTCCATATTTCATTAGGGACGAAAGTAAAGTCTGTAAATTAAATCGATCCATATATGGTTTAAAACAATCGGGTTACCAATGGAATAAGAAGTTGGATAGTATATTATGTCAAATTAATTTTAAAAGTTCAGATTATGACAAATGTTTTTATTACAAAATTGCAAATGAAAATATAATTTATCTCACAGTTTACGTTGACGATATCGTTGTTGCTACTAATAATAATTATTGCTTTGAAAATCTTAAACACCACCTCCAAGCCAATTTTGAAATTAAGGACTTAGGTGAACCCAAATTGACCGTAGGCCTTGAAATTAATCGTAATCGTAAAAACAAATCAATATCAATAAGCCAAAGTAGCTATATTAAAAATTTATTGCAAGTTTATAAAATCGAAAGTTGTAAAAATCGAAATGTACCTTTACCACATAAAATTAAAATCGAAAAAGTGCCTGAAATAGAATATGACAAAACAGATCAAAGAAATTATCAAAAAATAATCGGAAGTCTATTGCATTTATCAACGTTTAGCAGACCAGATATATCTTGTGCCGTAAATATGCTGTCACAATTTAACCAAGATCCTCGTGAACTGCATATGAACTTAGCTGTGTCTATTTTAAGATATTTAAAAGCAACTATTAATTGTAAAATTTTTTATTCCTATACAAGCAAATCAATTTGTGCTTACGTTGATTCCAATTGGGCTGAAGACAACAATGACAGAAAATCGCAGTCTGGTATGGCATTTGTCTTTGCTGGAGCTGCTATTGATTGGGAATCTTAAAAAGAAAAATAGTTACAACATCTAGTGCTGAAGCTGAATATGTAACCCTAAGCTCAGCTGCAAAACGAGCTTCCTACTTCAAGCTGCTGTTATGTGAATTGCGTTTGCACGATGAAAATCTACCAATTTTAATGTATACGGATAGTCAAAGAGCCAGCTACATAGCAAATGATCGTGGAAATAGATCCAGAACTAAACATTTATACATCAGATATCATTATATTCGCCAAGCCATTACAAATTCAATGGAAGTTTTGGAGTTTTTACACACAGATAAAATGTTGGCCGATGGTCTTACTAAGGAGTAACTTACTTACGCCTGGATTTAAGTATAATAAAGGATTCTCGTTCCAGTGTTAACGAGGAGTGTTAAAAATGTAGATTAACCATAATTGACACTAAAACGGCATCTACCATCAATTTATTTGTATTTTATATAACATATGTTTTTGACTATGTATGAAACTTTTTCCGTTTCCTTTTTAGCACTTTTCCAAAAAATTTTTGGAAAAAAAGCGCTTATTAGTTTCACTCTGTTCGTCCGTCCGTCTGTCCGTCCGTCCGTCCGTCTGTCCGTGTGTCTGTTTACAAAACGTCTACACCCTTAAAGATAGAAAGCTGAAATTTTAAATGTACATAGATCTTTACTAGAAATTTATTTCCGTACAACGAAATTTTTACCTATCTCCCCCCCTCTAGAAGTTATACACCACCAAAACCCTAAAAATGGCCTTTTTTAACAATTTGTTGCAACGAAACCATAAGCATTTTTGAAATTTTGCAAACGCATAAAGGCAGCGGCCCCTAGCGCGGTATACTATAGTTAAACTTTAGAAAAACAAAATGGCCGTTAAAATTTACCGTTACCTAAAGTTTTTTTTTTCCAAATTTTTGATGTCGTTTTTCTTCTAGACCCCAGCCTGTAGAAGCTTGAAATTTTACGGGCTTTAGACATTAACAAATAATTCATTTCATTAGAAGAAAATTTTTTTCCATCTCCACCCCCTCTCAAGTTATCTTCCCTTGAAATTTGTAAAATTTGAATATTTGATATCTTATATTTCCGAAACCGCAAGCTTTTTCAAATTTCTATAAACACAAAAAGCTAACGGTAAATTCTATGACATTAAAAAATATAATTATTTTTCTTAACTCACACAATTAACCCATAAAATCGAGCATTATGTTAACCCCTCTTTATATTAATTTTCGCTTTATTTAAAAGACTGCATAAATCGTTCATTCTAAATACGGGTATATGCAATCCTAGAAATAGTTTCGATTATGAATGAAAATAATTTTAATAGTGTGGTAGATATGCGTAGACTGTATTTAATAGCAGAATTTTTACTTGTTGAAGGGAAAAGTGCTACAATACAAACCATTGGTTTGACCCAACTTTATTTTTATATAAAAATAATTTTTTTGAATAAAAAAGCACGTTGCTACATAGACGGTTCATACTCAACAAAAGGTTTAGTCAAAAACAAAATAATAATTTTATTGAAATATATGTATGTATGCATATATGAATATATGTATGTATGTATATATAAATGTTTTAGAATTTAGCATTTTACGGTTTTTCGTTCGAACAATAAAAATAAAATTTTAAGTAGACATAAATTGTGTAGGTATATTTTTTTAAAGCTTGCTGACGAAACATAATATTCAAAACAATAACAAATGAGGCATTAACATTCATTTGCCACAAAACATCTGATGTCTTTTATAACATCTGACATTTACTTAAGTTAATTTCGATTTTTCGAAATTAAAATATATGTGAGATCATTATATTTTCGAATATTATTAATTATTTCTCGTTCTCGGTTTGTGTTTCTAATAATAAAAAGTATTATTTCATTTCTTGGTTTGCGTTTCAAGTAATATATATATTATAAAAGAAAAAGGTGCTTTATAATACAAACATTTTTTCAGGAAATCTTAAAATAGGGCCACTTCGGGGCTAAAAAGTTCCAATGTTAGATTTTTCTGGGACCCTAGAGGCAAAACTCTATCTAATGCCTTCTGTCCCATGTCTCTAGCCCTTCTAGAGGTACCCGTACTTTTTGCCACCTGAGAAGTAGCTGTATATATAAATGTAAAATGGGATGGTTTTTGAAGAGTTATACGAAATATAAATAAAATATAGAATTATAAAGCGAAATTCAAGGTACTGTGTAGCCTAGTGATTAGCGTGGTAGTCTCATAGCCAGGAGGTTATTGGATCAATGCTTGCCTGGGTGTTGTCGTATTTTTCTTTTTTTGGATTATTTTAAATTTTGTTTTTTATATTTTTTTAATATAAAACAGATAAATGTTATTATAAAAGTTTAAAGAATTTTTCCAAAAAAATATTCTTATAATAGTTTGGAAAAATTCGAAAAAATTTTAAGTACATAAATATGTATGCATGTATATTTTTTCTAAAGCTTCCTGAGTAATTTTTTTAAGTTTTCTATATAAATTTAATAATATTCAAAACTGTAGAATATATAAAAATAAATTTTAAACGCATAATTATTATATCATGGGGGTAAATATACAAAAATTAATTTTTCAAATAAAGAAAAGGTTTAGTCAAAAACAAAATAATAATTGTATTCAAATATATGTATATATGTATGTATATATGAATGTTTTAGAATTGAAGATTTTAAAATTTTTCTTTCCAACAAATGAACGTATGTACATATGAATGTATTAGAATCGAAAATTTTGAAATTTTGCTGTTGGAACAATTAGAAATAAAATTATTAATACAAACATACATAATTATAAATGCATACCTGTTTTTTTAAAACTGTGAGTGAACGTATAGGATTAAATTTTCCAAATAAAGAAAAGGTTTAGTCAAAAACAAAATAATAATTTTTTTCAAATATATGTATGTATGTATATATGAATATATGTACGTATGTATATATGAATGTTTTAGAATTGAAGATTTTAAAATTTTTCGTTCCAACAAATGAACGTATGTACATATGAATGTATTAGAATCGAAAATTTTGAAATTTTCTGTTGGAACAATTAGAAATAAAATTATTAATACAAACATACATAATTATGAATGCATACCTGTTTTTTTAAAACTGTGAGTGAACATATAAGATTGAATTTTCCAAATAAAGAAAAAGGTTTAGTCAAAACAAAATAATAATTTTATTCAAATAAATGTATGTATGTATATATGAATATATGTATGTATGTATATATGAATATTTTAGAATTTAGCATTTTACAGTTTTTCGCTCGAACAATAAAAATAAAACTTGAGGTTGATACATACGTACATAAATTGTGTATGTATATTTTTTAAAGCTTCCTGACGAAACATAATATTCAAAACAATAACAAATGAAGCATTAATATTCATTTGCCACAAAACATCTGATGTCTTTTATAAAATCTGACTTTTATTTAAGTTTATTTCGATTTTTCGAACTTAAAATATATGTGAGATCATTATATTTTCGAATATTATTTATTTTTCGTTCTCGGTTTGTGTTTCTAATAATAAAAAGTATTATTCCATTTGTTGGTTTGCGTTTCTAGTAATATAATGTTTAAAAGAAAAAGGTGCTTTTGTTATACAAAAATTTTTTCAGAGAAACTTAAAATAAAGCTATTTCGGGGCTAAAAAATTCCAATGTCAGATTTTTCTGGGACCCTAGAGGCAAAACCCTATCTAATGCCTTTTGTCACATGTCTCTAGCCCTTCTAGAGGTACCCGTACTTTTTGCCACCTGAGAAGTAGGTATATATATATAACTAGTCGTGTGTGCTACATTGCAAGCCTTGCAAGTATTATGCCTGTAGTTTTGAAATTGTGTTATTCTGTGTGTGATGTATTTTGAGTTTCCTTTATATGTTTTTTTCTTAATATCTTATAAGATAAAACTTAAAATAAGGAAAGTTCTTAAAGTTAATTACGAAAAAGTACATAATTAAACAAATAATTAGTTCCTTTGAGATCTAATATCTTTTAGTAATTTATTTTAGAACCTCGCTTTGAGTTATGTCGCATAAAATCGTAAAATACCTTTTACAATAAGCACTTTAAGCGATAAATTACTGTATACGCATGAAATATCTTGCTACTAAAATTCGTGCACATATGTATTTGGAGTTTATAATACATGCGAATAAAACGCGTGAATGAGTCAACACCAACATTAGCGTATATAGGGTAATACGTAGAGCGTATATAGGGTAATACGTACGATTTCTATGCAAAAAGTGCCAAGTTCGAACCTTGAAAAATGCGATTTGTCAGATGAACTTTTTTTTATTAATAATTTAATTTTTTTTAAATGAAATTAAAAAAACTTCACCCTTACAAATCAGTATCATTGAGTTTCCGTTCCAAATATTTTTTTTGTAAATACCCTACTTGTTAAAAGTTTGATACAATAGAATAACATTTTCTTATAAAATTTTACCCTAAAAATATATTGTCAAGAAGTTTGATGTAAACTTATGTTTTGCTTTCTAATAAATAGTGCAACAGATCGCGAAAGGAATGCAAAAGTAAAAGCGTACGTACATAGTTATTATAAAACAATGTAGATTTTATTAAAACATTACAATTTTCTTAAGAGAGTGATCACTTTTTGTTATAACTCACACTTCCAAATATGAATTTACATACAATATATTTTATACAAGCAAAATTAAATAAAATATTACCCGTAGAGGATGAAGTACCATTTTGTAAAAAACGGTTACAAAGCATCTTGGGAGGGGGTGAAGGGGTAGGGCGGGTGGAATTCTTGCTTTTTCTGGGACCCTGGGGACAAAATCCTATCTAATGCCTTTTGTCCCATGTCTCTAGCCCTTCTAGAAGTACCCGTAGTGGTAACTGAGAAGTAGCTATATATATATAATGTAAAGTATGATGGTTTTTGAAGAGTTATACGAAATATGAATAAAATATAGAATTATAAAGGGAAATTAAAACTGCGTAGACTAGTGGTTAGCGTGGTAGTCTCATAGCCAGGAGGTTATTGGATCAATGCTTGCCTGGATGTTGTCGTATTTTTCTTTTTTTGGATTATTTTAAAATTTTGTTTTTCTTTTTAAATTTTTTGTTTTAGTTTTTTTTTTTAATATATAACAGGTAAATATTATTATAAAAGTTTAAAGAAAATTTCTAAAAAAATATTGTTTTGATTAAAAAGTTTGTAAGTACATAATTTTGTATGTCTATTTTTTTTTAAAGCTTCCCATCTAATTTTTTTATACCCTGCACTTCGTGAAGGGTATATTAACTTTGGTATGGAGTTTGGAACTACTTGAAGGAGCCATCTGCGGTATGGACATATATATATATTCTTGCTCAGCGCAAAATTCTGCGTCGATATAGACATGTCCCTCTGTCCGTCCGTCCGTCCGTCCGTCCGATCGCACGATAACTCAAAAACGTATAATGCAATCGACACCAAACTTTCACAGGTTTTTTATTTTGTGCCAAGGACGAGCCCTATTGTTATTGGACTAATTCGGACAACGGGTTCGGGTAGCTGCCATACAACTCAAAG
This sequence comes from Condylostylus longicornis, assembly GCF_029603195.1. Classification (NCBI taxonomy): domain Eukaryota; kingdom Metazoa; phylum Arthropoda; class Insecta; order Diptera; family Dolichopodidae; genus Condylostylus; species Condylostylus longicornis. Next base: position 149,764 of record NW_026578104.1, read on the forward strand.
AGTTTATTTTAAATATTTCAAAAAGTAATAAAGCTATGAATATAAAATTTTGTATACATGTGTCCAATTATATTCGACATATGCTTTAAAAATTATAATGGGATAGCCACACCGGTTCGGGTGGCTGCCATACAACTCCAACAGCAAATTTTTTATATTCGGAAAAATAATAAAGTCAGATTCATGAAACTTGGCAGTCATGTGTCCAATTATAGGCCAGATATATTTCTGAAGTTTTGGGTGAATTGCTTGACAGGTTCGAGTAGCTCCCATGCAAATCTAAAAGCTTATTTTAAATATTTGGAAAAATAATAAAGTCAGATTCATGAGCTTTGGCAGTCGTGTGTCCAATTATAGGTCAGACATATTTCTGAAGTTTTGATGGAATTGCTTGACAGGTTCGGGTACTTACCATACAACTCCGAAAGCTTATTTTAAATATTTGGAAAAATAATAAAGTCAGATTCATTAGCTTTGGCAGTCGTGTGTCCAATTATAGGTCAGACATATTTCTGAAGTTTTGGTGGAATTGCTTGACAGGTTCCAGTAGCTCCCATACAAGTCTAAAAGCTTATTCTTAATATTTGTAAAAATAATATAGTAAGATTTATGAAACTTGGCAATTGTGTGTCCAATTATAGATCAGATATATTTGTGAAGTTTTAGTGGAATTGCTTGAGAGGTTCGGGTACCTGCCATACAACTCTAGAAGCTAATTTTAATATTTGTAAAAATGATAAAGTCAGATTTAAGAAACTTGGCAGTTGTGTGTCCAGTTATAGGTCTGATATTTCTGAAGTTTTAGTTGAATTGCTCTACAGGTACGAGTAGCTCCCATACAAGTCCAAAAGTTTAAATATTTGGAAAAATTAAGTCAGATTCATGAAACTTGGCAGTTGTGTGTCCAGTTATAAATCAGACATATCCGTGAAATTTCTATAGAATGGTTTCACAGGTTTTAGTAATTGCTATACAACAACGAAAGGTGCAGGGTATAATTCAATCGGTTTATACCGATTGAAGCGGTTTTACTTGTTTAAGCTTCCTATATGAATTGAATAATATTCAAAACTGTGGTTTGGCATATAGAAACATATAATAATTATTAAATAATGGGGGTAATATCCATAAAGAATTTTTCAAATAAAGAAAAGATTTAGGCAAAAACAAAATAATAATTTTATTCAAATATATGAATGTATAAATGAACGTATTAAAATTTAGCATTTTACAGTTTTTCGCTTGGAACAATAAAAATTCTAACTACATACGTACATACATATATTATATTCTGTATGTATATTTTTTTAAAGCTTGGTGACGAAACATAATATTGAAAACAACAACAAATGAAGCATTATTATTCATATGCCACAAAACATCTGATGTCTTTGACAAAAGCTGGCATTTATTTACGTTAAAAATATTTCGATTTTCCGAACCAAAACTATGTGAGATCATTATAATTTTCAAATATTATTTATTTCTCGATTTGTGTTTCTAATAATAACGTAAAACGTATGATTTATTTCTTGGTTTGTGTTTCTAATTATAAAAAGTATAAAAGAAAAACGTGCTTTTGTTATATAAAAATTTTTTCAGAAAATCTTAAAATAAAGCTATTTCGGGGCTAAAAATTTCCAATGTCAGATTTTTCTGAGACCATAGAAGCAAAACTCTATCTAATGCCTTTTGTCCCATGTCTCTAGCCCTTCTAGAAGCACCCGTACTTTTTACCACCTGAGAAGTAGCTATATATATATAATGTAAAACATGATGGTTTTTGATGAGTTATACGAAATATGAATAAAATATAGAATTAGAAAGGGAAATTCAAGGTACTGCGTAGCCTAGTGGTTAGCGTGGTAGTCTCATATCAGAAGGTTATTGGAACAATGCTTGCCTGGATGTTGTCGTGTTTTTATTTTTTTGGATTATTTTAAAAATTTTTTTTTATTTTGTTTAAATTTTGTGTTTTATTTTTTTTTAATATATAACAGATAAATATTATTATAAAAGTTTAAAGAAAATTTCCAAAAAAATATTCTTATAATAGTTTGGAAAAATTCGCAAAAGTTTTAAGTAGATAAATATGTATGTATGTATATTTTATTTTAAAGCTGCCTGAGTAATTTTTTTTAAGCTTTCTATATGAATTTAATAATATTCAAATTGTAGAATATATAGAAATAAATTTTAAACGCATAATTATTATATCATGGTACATATATACATATGAATGTATTAGAATCGAAAATTTTGAAAATTTGCTGTTGGGACAATTAGAAATATAATTATTAATATAAACATACATAATTATGAATGGATACCTGTTTTTTTAAAACTGTGGGTGAACATATAGGATTGAATTTTCCAAACAAAGAAAAGGTTTAGTCAAAAACAAAATAATAATTTATGTATGTAAAAATATATGTATGTATGTATATATGAATATATGTATGTATGAATATATGAATGGATTAGAATTTAGCATTTTACAGGTTTTCGCTCAATAAAAATAAAATTTTAGGTAGATACATACGTACATAAGTTACACGTAAGTGCAAGTTAACAATAATAATTAAATAAAAATAATAAAACAGTAATTTAAATTATGATAAAAATATAATAAAATTTGTGTATAAAAATAAAATCGTAGTGACCACAACTTTATAAAAGTTAAACCTACGTAAATTAAAATGAAATTCTAAAGTAATATAAACAGAAATATAATTAATATAATATTACAGTTAAACAAAACTAAACCTACGTAAAACTAAAATAAAAACAAAAAGAAAAGTAAATCTTATCATCAAAAATAATAATTAAAAAAAGAAAAAAAATATTAACAAATCATAAATAAAAAGTTGAGACTAAGTAAGGACAAGAAAAAGCACTTTTTCACAAGGTGTAAAACTGGAGCAGATAAACGTCGAAGGAACGAGGTTCCGAAGTAGCTCCAGCACAGGAGAGGAAACGGAGTTCTTATACAACATTGATTTGTAACAAGTTTAGCCACCTTCGCAGCCGAGGTAAACACCAACTTGATGTCACCCACACGATTAACCAATTACACTATATTGTTATTGTAAGTAACCAAATTTTAATTTCCTAGTTATAAGAGGAAAAAATTAAAAAGAAGTTTTAGAGAAAAAAATAAATAAAAGAAATATAAAAAGAAATATACATATATAAAAATTTTTTATAAAAATAAACTTTTTTTTTTTTCATCAATAAAAACGAAGGAGTTAATAAAAATTAAACAAATAAGCTCAAATAAAATGTAGTTTTCAAAAAAAAATTGCTTTTAGAAAATTTAGTTCCGAAAAATTTTTTATAATAATTAAATCAGAATTTTTAAAATAAGATATTCCAATATAAGCGAAAAAGTGTCACTAAATAAAATCTTTTTCAATATATAGCATTTTTAAAAAAAAAAGAAATAAAAATAAAAATTATTAAACAAAATCTTTTTCATTAATTAAAATTTAAAAAAAAAAAAAAGAAAAAAAAAGGAAAAAAAAAAAAAAGGAAGGAAAAAAGAGAAAAAAAAGAAAAAACAATAAAGTTTATTAAATAAAATATTTTTCATTATATAAAAAATGTTTTTAACAATAAAATTTATTAAACAAAATCTTTTTATAAAATAAAACTTTCATAAAGTATTTATAATATAATTATCGTTTTTTATAAAAAAACATTTTTCTATAAACGAACTACAAATAATCTTGTAAACAAGAATAGTTGAGAAAGACCAAACTAGTTTTTAAACAAAAATATTTACATAACCTTTTAATTAAACGGAAATTAAGAAAAAATTTAAAATTTACCTTTGCATTACCAAGCTTTGTTTCCTTAGAAAAATATTTAATTTTCAAGACAAAATGCCAGACGACATAATTCGACCAGCTGTCCTAAACGGAAACGCTGGAAGCACAAATAACTCAAATAACCTAGCAGACCAAATTACGGAGTTAATTTCAAACTATTTTAAATCACAAGACTGCCGACAAATAATACAAGGAATAGTGAATCCTGAACCTGACCATGAGGAGGGTGACCAACCGATAATAATGGAAAATAACAAAAGCTTTAATTTTCGAGAATTGGACTCTATACCAGACATAGTTAAAACATTAAGAGAATTTTCGGGTAACCCTGGAAAGTTCAGCTCCTGGAAGAAAGGAGTTGATAGAATCTTGACACTTTACGAATCAATACGAGGTTCGCCCAAATACTACGGTATTTTGAGCACAATAAGGAATAAGATTATTGGACAAGTTGACATCATTTTAGAATCATACAACACACCCCTCAATTGGACTAAAATTTCGAAGTGTTTAGCACTTCATTACGCCGATAAACGTGACATATGTACTCTAGAGTACCAAATGACAACCCTCATACAAGGGAACAAAACAATCCCTGAATTCTACCAGACCGTATATAAACATTTATCCCTAATACTTAACAAATTAGCGTTGGATGTAAGGCAGAATGCTTCATGCGAGTTCAGTTCGAGGAGAAAAATTTCTAATTAATTTTTCTGCCTTTACCTCGTTCCTTTGATTCCGTCATCCATCTGCTCTGCAGTTGCATGAAGAAATTTCTATTAAGTTAAATTATTAGTGTAATAAGCACATTCTTATTACTTTCGCAACTATGATGTTGTATTAGTAAAATTCAAAATCTTTAGGCTTCTTGGGCAGCGCCTGGAAATGAATTTTTGGAAGCCCAGATCACGAGGACCTAATAACAATAAAGGAAACAATGAACAATATGTTTGAAAATAATAACAAACAGGTCGTTATAAATAACATTATGACCCAAAGACTAAATAACCTTACTCAGATAAATAATGACATTAGGAACATATTAAACCCGGAATCAATTAATATTGGTAATGAAAATTATTCTTAGTATAAAATATAAACTTAAAATTTTAAAAGAAGAAAAATTTCTTTAATATTATCTCGAAATGAAATAGGAAATATAATTAAAACTTTAAATAAAGAAAAACTGCCCTTTTCAACCGTAGAAGAAGCCCTGAACTTCTCCGAAATAAAAATTATAACCAATAGCTCAACTATCCTTTACATTATAAATGTTCCTGTAACGAATCAGGAAAATTATGATAAAATTTTGTTAAAACCAATAAAAAAGGACAATAAAAGTATTGTAATCCCATATAATTTTATAATCAAAAATCAAATTAATATTTATGCAATTAAAGAAAACTGTAAAAACGATATTAATAACTTTTCAATTTGTAAAGCAAAAAATTTAATAAATTTATCACATGATACTTGTATACCAAAAATATTAAAAAGCCTATTAGCTAATTGCAACATTAGCAATAATCAACACATTAAAACAATAGATGAAATAGCATCGGGAATTATTTTGCTAAAAAACTTTAAAGGGAACATTTCAATAAATTCTATTTCTCAAGAACTTAATGGTACTTTTTTAGCAAAACTAAGATTCAGAAAAGGTTTTTATACACTCCATTTTCCTTAATTAATAAAGTAATAAGTTAAGTTCTAAAATTAAAAGAAAAAAAAAAATAATAAATAATATTAACAGCTGTAAAGAATCAAATTTCTGTATCTCTGTAAATATAGTATATGTATACTTATAAGAAAATTTGTCAATTTATGGAGTTAAATAAATAAATAAATAAATAATGGTACTTTTCCGTTGAAATTTCATAACACTGAAATAATAATAGAAGGAAGACCATTCTTTGCCTTCGAAATTTCCAATTTCCATAATCTTCCCGCAGTTTTACAACCCGTACCAAAAGAGAAACAATTAACCAAAGTTTTATCTTTAGAGATGTTAGACGAAATCCATATTAACAATACAAAGTCGTTAAATATTTTAAAAATGGAATCCACTACCAATCGAATAACAATCATGGTCATTATCATAGTCGTAGGCACAATTTTTCTAATTTTATTAGCAAAGACCCTCTTTTCCAAAGCTCCAAAATTGTTATTCAATCAACTCCACATAAACAAGAATTCGAATCTAAATCTGAAATCGTCGAGGATCATAAAAATGTTCTAGAAACTAAGACATCAAAATCCACTAAATTAAACGACATTCCCTATTTCTGATGATTGGGAACAATCATATTTAAGTAGCGAGGAGTTAACACCAAAAATGCAAACATTCCATAACTCACGTTGCACTGCCATGTGATCAGGCGTAACAAACAAAATATTCCAAAATATTTTCTCATAATAATGCTCACAAGAATGTTGCAATAGGCAAATATGCTTATTTATCATATTTACGTTATAAATATTAGTACCTAAGATTTAAACATTGTTAATCGTCAGTTAATCGTAAAGTAATAACAGTTAGCATAACATCTTATTATTCTGTTGTATAGTGTAATTTAAATACAAAAAAAAATAAAAATAAATTGGAATTAAAGTCAAATTTGTTTTTTTTTTATAAAATATCACAGTAACAATTTTAATTTACATAAATATGTATATTTTTTTAAAGCTTCCTGAGTAATTTTTTTAAGCTTTCTATATGAACTTAATAATATTCAAAACTGTAGAATATATAGAAATAAATTTTAAACGCATAATTATTATATCATGGGGGTAAACATACAAAAATTAATTTTTCATATAAAGAAAAGGTTTAGTCAAAAACAAAATAATAATTTTATTCAAATATATGTATGTATGTATATATGAATATATGTAAGTATGTATATATGATTGTTTTAGAATTTAGCATTTTACAGTTTTTCGCTCGAACAATAAAAATAAAATTTTAGGTACATACATACATACGTACATAAATTGTATATGTATATTTTTTTAAAGCTTCCTGACGAAACATAATATTCAAAACAATAACAAATGAAGCATTAATATTCAGTTGCCACAAAACATCTGATGTCTTTTATAAAATCTGACATTTATTTAAGTTTATTTCGATTTTTCGAACTTAAAATGTATGTGAGATCATTATATTTTCGAATATTATTTATTTCTCGTTCTGGGTTTGTGTTTCTAATAATAAAAAGTATTATTTCATTTGTTGCTTTGCGTTTCTAGTAATATAAATATAAAAGAAAAAGGTAGCTTTTGTTATACAAAAATTTTTTCAGAAAATCTTAAAATAGGGCTATTTCGGGGCTAAAAAGATTACAATGTCAGATTTTTCTGGGACCCTGGAGGCAAAACTCTATCTAATGCCTTTTGTCCCATGTCTCTAGCCCTTAACTTTTTACCACCTGAGAAGTAGCTATATATATATAATGTAAAATATGATGGTTTTTGATAAGTTATACGAAATATGAATAAAATATAGAATTATAAAGAAAAATTCAGGATACTGCGTAGCCTAGTGGTTACCGTTGTAGTCTCATAGCCAGGAGGTTATTGGATCAGTGCTTGCCTGGATGTTGTCGTATTTTTCTTTTTTGGATTATTTTAAAAAATTTTTTTTTTATTTTGCTTAAATTTTGTGTTTTATTTTTTTTTTAATTATATAACAGATAAATATTATTATAAAAGTTTAAAGAAAATTTCAAAAAATTTTTTTATAATAGTTTGGAAAAAATCGCAAAAATTTTAAGTACATAAATATGTATGTATGTATATTTTTACCGACCGTATTGTGTAAACAATAGGTAGGTTATGTGATGGCAACAAATTTGGCATATCGAGTTTTCGGTGGGAACGTACTTCTCCATAGTAGGGAAGTGTAAATAAACTATTTTTAGCAACCTGTCGGTCTGTCGGTCTGTCGGTCTGTCGGTCTGTCCGTCTGTCGGTCTGTGTGTGCACGCGTGTATCTCAAGTTCGGCTGAACCGATTTTGATGAAATTTTATATGTAAGTTTGTTTCCACCATGGCACGCATCGATCAACTTTTGGTATATATCAGGCCTCGGGAACTGCACTTTTTAGCGGGCCTGTTTTACATTTTTGAACATTTTGAAAAAAATATTCAACCGATTTACTTGAAATTTTATATATAAGCTCAGCTCGACCGTCCGCAAAAATTCGTATGTTTTGGAAGAAATCAGGCATCGGCAACTAGACGTTTACTACGGGCCAAATATATATTTTTGTGTATATAAAGAAAAATAATCAACCGATTTCATTGAAATTTAATATATGAACTCCTCGTATTAAAACAATGAACATATAAATTTTTTGGAAAGATCAGGGCTCGAAAACGGATTTGCGGGCCGATTTTACATTTTTCACCATTTTGAAGAAAGTATTCAACCGATTTACTTGAAATTTCATATATAAGCTTTGCTCGATCATACGCAAAAATTCCTAGCTTTTGGAAGAAATCAGGCATCAGCACCTGGGCGTTTACTACGGGCCAAACATACACTTTTGTGTATATAAAGAGAAATAATCAACCGATTTCATTGAAATTTAATATGTGAAGCAATAAACATATAACTTTTTTGGAAAGATCAGGGCTCGAGAACTGATTTGCGGGCCGATTTTACATTTTTCACCATATCCACAGAACAAATTGATGGAATTTCTTGAAATTTGATATTTGAGTTCTGGTTGTTACCGAAACTAACTGGCGAGCATTTCAGGGAATTCGGCTAGCACAAAGCGAAACTCTACTAAGAGCCAAATTTACATTTTTCTTAGTATGTTAACTATAAGCTTACTAATGTCCTAAAAATTGGAAAGAAGTATTTAACAGACATTTTTATAATATTCTGTAACACTTTCATTTAACTAGACAATACACAATGCGGTCGGTTATGTGCTGATCACATCAGATTTTTTTTTAAAGGTTCCTGAGTAATTTTTTTTAAGCTTTCTATATGAATTTAATAATATTCAAAACTGTAGAATATGTAGAAATAAATTTTAAACGCATAATTATTATATCATGGGGGTAAACATACAAAAATTAATTTTTCAAAACGGGACGGTGCACTGGGAAGCAATCCCTTGCATGAATCTCAGTACGCCTATCAGTCGGGAAGGTCTACTGTACTCGCTCTGCAGAGTCTGGTGGGGGTCCTTGAGAACTCACTGGAAGTGCGGGAGGTGGCAGTTGGCTGCTTCCTTGATATAGAGGGAGCTTTTGACAACACCCCATATCATGTCATCTGTGAGTCGCTGCACAAACGAGGGATTGATGCGACGACTAGCAGATGGGTTAATCGGATGCTACAGGATAGGATTATTAAGTCCACCATAGCTGACGATATACTCTTCATCTCCGCTGCAAAAGGATGTCCGCAGGGCGGGGTTCTTTCGCCCCTCCTGTGGTCCATTGTAGTGGATGATCTAATCGCTGCTCTCAGGGGCTCCGGGGCGCGTGTCTGGGAATACGCTGACGATGTGGCCTTCGTCGTGCGGGGAAAATTTGAGAGCACTATTTCTGATCTTCTACAGCAAAATTTACGTGTTGTGGAAAGGTGGTGCAAAGGCGTTGAGTTAAATATAAATCCAAGCAAGAGCACTTTGGTCGCCTTCACCAGACGCAGAAGCAGGGACAGATTAACGAGCCTGTTTGGTGAACGTATTAGTTACTCGAGGGAGGTGAAGTATCTGGGGGTAACCCTGGATGATCGTCTCTCTTGGAATACCCATATCGATAGAGTTATCGGGAGAGCTACGGCGGCCTTGTGGACGTGTAGGAGCTTCATCGGGGGGACCTGGGGAATTAGTCCCAGAATAGCACTGTGGCTATATACGGCCCTTGCTAGGCCCATCGTCACCTATGCGTCGATTGTATGGTGCCGTAAGGCTCAACAGGCGGGTGTGCGGGCCAAGCTGGAAAAGCTACGGAGGCTGGCCTGCCTGGGAGTGACCGGGGCGATGCGGACGGCTCCCACCACTGCATTGGAGGTGATGATCGGATTGCCGCCACTGCACCTCCATATATTGAAGAAAGCTTGGCTGGTGACTTACCGACTTCTCTCTGGCGAGGACGGGGCAGGGCTAAAGTTGGCCCACAGGACTCACAGAGGCTTCATTGAGGGCGATCCGATTCTAAGAATAACCATGTCAGATACCTGTCTGCCGCGGTACAACTTCGACCACAGGTACAGAGTTCTGTTTCCCGATCGATGGACGTGGGATCGGGGTGGTCCGGTACTTAGGTCTGGTTCGAGCTTGTGGTATGCGAACGGGTCCAAGACGGAGTCGGGTGTGGGTTCGGGCGTATACGGTGTCCGCCCGGACACGCGTATAAATGCAACCCTTGACCCGTATTGCACAGTGTTCCAGGCCGAAATACATGCAATAGAGATCTGTCTGAGAATCAATTTGGAAAGGGGGTATAGAAACCGCACCATCTATGTGTTCTCAGACAGCAGGGCTGCACTGCTGGCACTCCGTTCAGCTCAGGTTACATCCAAGCTGGTCTGGAACTGCCTTGCTGCACTTATGGAATTGGCATCGGAGAACAGAGTAATGCTCATTTGGGTGCCGGGCCATAGTGGCCATGCGGGCAACGAAGTTGCCGATGAGTTGGCGCGGAGGGGATCTGGGGCTGCCTTTGTGCAGCCGCTGCCTTTCTGCGGTCTGCCTTCTTCCGCGGTGAGGGCCAGGCTTGCCTGCCTACTCGCGGCGGAATGCGTCCGTCACTGGCGGGACATGAAAGGGTGCCGTCATGCGAAAGTGTTTCTTCCGGCGTGCTCCAGCGAATTCGCTGCGGAGTTACTGGGCATGAGCAGGAGCCGGGTTCGCACTATTGCGAATTTCTTCACGGGGCACTGCCCGGTGAAGTACCACCTGCATAGGCTGGGGAAGGCGGGCTCCCCCCTTTGCAGATTTTGTGGGGATGGCGATGAGACCGCCGTACACATTCTCTGCGACTGTCCGGCACTGGCTGTTCGGCGCCGCAATTGTCTTGGACATGGGTCCCCAAGTGTTCGGGAACTGTTGTCCAACTCCCTTAGGGATATCTCTGGCTTTGTGATTGGGACGGGGATATTATAGACGGGGGAGTGGGGTGGCTACAATAAGTCAAAAATGGCTACGGTGGCTTGGGGGGATGCTCCTGTCCCACTCAGATCCCTTGGAATCTACGAATCTACGAATCTACTTAAAATTTTTGCAAATTTTTCCAAACTATTATAAAAATATTTTTCTGGAAATTTTCTTTAAACTTTTATAATAACATTTATATGTTATATATTAAAAACAAATAAAACACAAAATTTAAACAAAATAAAAAATAAATTTCTTAAAATAATCCAAAAAAATAAAAACACGACAACATCCAGGCAAGCATTGATCTAATAACCTTTTGGCTTTATTTTGGCCACGCAGTACCTTGAATTTCCCTTAATAATTCTATATTTTATTCGTATTTCGTATAACTCATCAAAAACCGTCATATTTTACATTATATATATATATAGTTACTTTTCAGGTGGTAAAAAGTACGGGTACTTCTAGAAGGGCTAGAGACATGGGACAAAAGGCATTAGATAGAGGTTTGGTTCTCAGAAAAAGGGTCCCAGAGAAATCTGATATTTGAACTTTTTAGCCCCGAAATAAGCCTATTTTAAGATTTTCTGAAAAAATTTTTGTATAAAAAAAGCACGTTTTTCTTTTATACTTTTTATAATTGGAAACACAAACCAAGAAATAAATGATACGTTTTACGTTATTTTTATTATTAGAAACACAAACCGAGAAATAAATAATATTTGAAAATATAATGATCTCACATATTTTTGGTTCGGATAATGGAATTAATCTTAACGTAAATAAATGTCAGCTTTTATCAGACATCAGATGTTTTGTGACATCTGAATATTAATATTTCATTTGTTATTGTTTTGAACATTACGTTTCGTCAGCAAGCTTTAAAAAAATATATGTACATACAGAATATATGTATGTACGTATATAGTTAGAATTTTATTTTTATTGTTCCAAACGAAAAACTGTAAAATGCTAAATTTTAATACATTTATATGTACATACATATATTTGAATAAAATTATTATTTTGTTTTTGCCTAAACCTTTTCTTTATTTGAAAAATTACATGCATATGTACATATATATATTTGAATACAATTATTATTTTATTTTAACCTAAACCTTTTCTTTATTTAAGAAATTTATTTCTATATGTTCACCCGCAGTTTTAAAAAACTAGGTATACATTCATAATAACGTGTGTTTGTATAAATAATTTTATTTCTAATTGTCCCAACAGCAAAATTTCAAAATTTTCCATTGTAATACATTCACATGTACATACGTTCATATGTTGGAACGAAAAATATTAAAATCTTCAATTCTAAAACTTTCATATATACATACATACATATATTCATACATGCGTATATACATATATTTTTACATACATAAATTATTATTTTGTTTTTTACTAAACCTTTTCTTTATTTGAGAAATTAATTTTTGTAAGTTTACCCCCATGATATAATAATTATGCGTTTAAAATTTATTTCTATATATTCTACAGTTTTGAATATTATTAAATTCATATAGAAAGCTTAAAAAAATTATTCAGGATACTTTAAAAAAAATATACAGACATACTTAAAATTTTTGCAAATTTTTCCAAACTATTATAAGAATATTTTTTTGGAAATTTTCTTTAAACTTTTATAATAACATTTATATGTTATATATTAAAAAAAAATAAAACACAAAATTTAAACAAAATAAAAAATAAATTTTTTAAAAAAATCCAAAAAAATAAAAACACGACAACATCCAGGCAAGCATTGATCTAATAACCTTCTGGCTATAAGACTACCACGTTAACCACTAGGCCACGCAGTACCTTGAATTTCCCTTAATAATTCTATATTTTATTCATATTTCGTATAACTCATTAAAAACCATAATATTTTACATTATATAAGTATATATAGCTACTTCTCAGGTGGTAAAAAGTACGGGTACTTCTAGAAGGGCTAGAAACATGGGACAAAAGGCATTAGACAGAGTTTTGCCTCTAGGGTCCCAGAAAAATCTGATATTGGAACTTTTTAGCCCCGAAATAACTCTATTTTAAGATTTTCTGAAAAAATTTTTGTATAACAAAAGCACGTTTTTCTTTTATACTTTTTATAATTAGAAACACAAACTAAGAAATAAATGATACGTTTTACGTTATTTTTATTATTAGAAACACAAACCGAGAAATAAATAATATTTGAAAATATAATGATCTCACATATTTTTGTTTCGGATAAACGAATTAATCTTAACGTAAATAAATGTCAGCTTTTATGAGATATCAGATGTTTTGTGACATCTGAATATTAATATTTCATTTGTTATTGTTTTGAACATTACGTTTCGTCAGCAAGCTTTAAAAAAATATATGTACATACAGAATATATGTATGTACGTATGTAGTTAGAATTTTATTTTTATTGTTCCAAACGAAAAACTGTAAAATGTTAAATTTTAATACATTCATATGTACATACATATATTTGAATAAAATTATTATTTTGTTTTTGCCTAAACCTTTTCTTTATTTGAAAAATTACATTCGTATGTACATATATATATTTGAATACAATTATTATTTTATTTTAACCTAAACCTTTTCTTTATTTAAGAAATTTATTTCTATATGTTCACCCGCAGTTTTAAAAAACTAGGTATACATTCATAATAACGTGTGTTTGTATAAATAATTTTATTTCTAATGGTCCCAACAGCAAAATTTCAAAATTTTCGATTCTAATACATTTATTTGTACATACGTTCATATGTTGGAACGAAAAATTTTAAAATCTTCAATTCTAATCCATTCATATATACATACATACATATATTCATATATACATACATACATATATTGTTACATACATAAATTATTATTTTGTTTTTGACTAAACCTTTTCTTTATGTTTAAAATTCAATCCTATATGTTTACCCACAGTTTAAAAAAAACAGGTATCCATTCATAATTATGTATGTTTGCATTTATAATTTTATTTCTAATTTTTTCAACAGCAAAATTTCAAAATTTTTGACTCTAATACATTCATATGTACATACGTTCATATGTTGGAACGAAAAATTTTAAAATCTTCAATTCTAATCCATTCATATATACATACATACACATATTCATACATACATACATACATATCATCATCATCTTAGCTTTACAGTCCGGGGTGAACAATAGCTTCTGCTACCACCGCCCGCCATTGATCTTTCTGCTTTGCAAGATTGTTCCAATTAACGACGGTCATTGATCTTAAATCTGCTTCTACGTCTTCGATCCATCTTTTTCTTGGCCGGCCACGTCTCCTATATCCTTCAGGCACGCTTTTAAAAACTTCTTTAACTACTCTTGCATCATCCATTCTTAATAGATGTCCCAGCCATCCAATTCTTTCTGCTTTTATGAACCTAATTACATTTCGCTTTTCTATTAAATTTTCGATTTCGTGATTATACCTAATTCGGTAAGAACCGTCGTCAGATCTTATTGGTCCATATATACCTCTAAGTATTTTTCTTTCGAACGATGCAAGTGCACTGATGTCGGTAGATTTTAATGTCCAAATTTCACATCCATATGTTAGAACCGGCCTTATCAGTGTTTTGTACATTTGTAATTTTTGGTTTCTTGATAAAAGCTTTGAGTGTAGTAGTTTTCTGTGGGCATAATATGTTTTGTTTGCAGATTGAATTCGTTGTAATATTTCAATTGATGTATCCTTATCAGAACTTAATAACATGCCAAGATAATTAAATTCTGTGGTGATCGGGATTTATTGTTGGTTCGAAGCATATACTTTGTTTTGTCTGTATTTATATTTAACCCCATTGTTATAGCTGTCGTTTCAAGTTTTTCAAAAGTCTCTTTCAAGTCGTTCAGATTTCTTGAAAGTATCACGATGTCATCGGCATAAGCACATATTTGCACGCTTTTATTGAATATTGTGCCGCCGGGATCTACATCTTTAACAACGCTATCTAACACAAGATTAAAAATTAAAGACGATAGTGCATCGCTTTGTTTTACGCCTGAACTTATTTCAAACGAGTTTGATAATTCTCCCTGAATAAGTACCTTGGCAACTGTATTTGTAAGTGTCATCATTGTTAATTTAATTAATTTCTTGGGTATGCCATTAATTTGAAGAATTTGCTCTATTCTTGACCTATTTATGCTGTCAAACGCTTGCTTAAAATCCACGAACACACAATGTATGTCAATAGAATATTCAAAAAATTTTTCAAAGATTTGACACAGTATGAAGCATTGGTCTGTCGTAGATCGATTTTGTCTGAAACCGCACTGATAGTCGCCCAATATTTCTTCAGCAAATAAATTAATTTTATCGTATAATACATTTGTGAATACTTTGTATCCAGTATTTAATAGTGATATACCACGATAATTGTTGCATATTTTCTTGTCTCCTTTCTTATGAATTGGAATTATGATGCTCGTAAGCCATTCTTGTGGTATGGTCTCTTCTTGCCATATTTGACATACTATGCTATGTAATTCACTATATACTTTTGTACTGCCGTATTTTAATAATTCTGCAGTGATAGAGTCTTCACCTCCACTTTTGTTGTTTTTTAGCTTATTTAAAGCTTTTTTAATGTCATTAAGTGTGGGTAGCTCCATCACATTTTCGACCGTACGGTATAATATTGTATCATGGTTGTTATTATCATTATTAAATTCGTTTTCATTTTCGCTGTTCAGGAGTTCGCGGAAATGCTGCATCCATCTTGTTATGATTTTTTGTTTGTCTTTTATGATATTTCCATTTTTATCTTTGCATATGTTTATTCGGGGCTGAAATTTCTTTGTTTGTTTTTTAATATTTGAGTACATATTTTTTACTTTGTTTTGTTTAAAATCGTTTTCTATTTTTTCAATTTTTTCTTTAATGTACTGCTTTTTCTTTTTCCTTATCGCTTTCTTAGCGATTTTTCTTTTTTGTTGGTAGTCTTGTAAGTTTTGTCTCGTTGGTGCACCTAAACATTTCCTTTTAGCTTGCGTTTTCGATTCGTTCAATTGTTTGCATTCTTGATCGTACCATTCATTTGTATTATTGATTTTTTTGCCGATTGTTTCATTTGCTGCATGGCTCAGTATACTTTTTATGTTGTTCCATTTATCAGATACATTAGTCTCGTTTTCACGTTGATTTCTATTAATCTTTTCTTCTACTTTTTGCTGAAATCTTACACGTTCTGAAGTACTTTCAATAATTTTGCTTGTGTTCCATATAGTTCTTTTGAAGCTGTTTCTACTACTCACATTTGAAATACGTTGATGTACTTTAGCAACAACTAAGTAGTGATCTGAGTCGCAATTCGCACCTCTGTATGATCTAACGTCAGCTATAGAAATTGCGTGTCTTTTGTCGATCATAACATGGTCAATTTGATTAGCACCCCTCATTCCAGGTATTTTCCAGGTTTCCTTATGTATATTTTTGTGTGGAAAGGAAACACTGCTAATCCACATTCCTTGACTTGCAGCAAAGCTACATGCGCGAATACCGTTGTTATTACTGATATTGTGTAGAGAATGTTGTCCAGCAACTTCTCCTACAAAATATTCCTTGCCTATTTTCGCATTGTAATCGCCAATAGTAATTAGCATATCATGTCTGCTTATTTTGTTGCAGTAGGCCGTTAATTTATCGTAGAAATTATCTTTGTTATTTTCTTCGGCATCTTCAGTTGGTGCATATACCGACAGTATTGATAAATTTTGGAATTTACCCTTCAGTCTGATATAGCGCATATATGCATATATATGAATAAAATTATTATTTTGTTTTTGACTAAACCTTTTCTTTATTTGATATATTCTACAGTTTTGAATATTATTAAATTCATATAGAAAGCTTAAAAAAAACTACACAGGAAGCTTTAAAAAAATATATACACACATACAAATTTATGTACTTAAAATTTTTACGAATTTTTCCAAACTATTATAAGAATATTTTTTTTGGAAATTTTCTTTAAACTTTTATATAACATTTATCTGTTATATATTAAAAAAAAATAAAACACAAAATTTAAACAAAATAAAAAAAAAAAATTTAAAATAATCCAAAAAAATAAAAACACGACAACATCCAGGCAAGCATTGATAGAATAACCTTCTGAATATAAGACTACCACGCTAACCACTAGGCTACGCTACTAGGCTCTAGAAGGACTAGAGACATGGGACAAAGGGCATTAGATAGAGTTTTGCCTCTAGGGTCCCAGAAAAATCTGATATTGGAACTTTTTAGCCCCGAAATAGCTCTATTTTAAGATTTTCTGAAAAAATTTTTGTATAACAAAAGCACGTTTTTCTTTTATACTTTTTATAATTAGAAACACAAACCAAGAAATAAATGATACGTTTTACGTTATTTTTATTATTAGAAACACAAACCGAGAAATAAATAATATTTGAAAATATAATGATCTCACATATTTTTGGTTCGGATAATCGAATTAATCTTAACGTAAATAAATGTCAGCTTTTATCAGACATCAGATGTTTTGTGACATCTGAATATTAATATTTCATTTGTTATTGTTTTGAACATTACGTTTCGTCAGCAAGCTTTAAAAAAATATATGTACATACAGAATATATGTATGTACGTCTGTAGTTAGAATTTTATTTTTATTGTTCCAAACGGAAAACTGTAAAATGCTAAATTTTAATACATTCATATGTACATACATATATTTGAATAAAATTATTATTTTGTTTTTGCCTAAACCTTTTCTTTATTTGAAAAATTACATTCATATGTACATATATATATTTGAATACAATTATTATTTTATTTTAATCTAAACCTTTTCTTTATTTAAGAAATTTATTTCTATATGTTCACCCGCAGTTTTAAAAAACTAGGTATACATTCATAATAACGTGTATTTGTATTAATAATTTTATTTCTAATTATCCCAACAGCAAAATTTCAAAATTTTCCATTCCAATACATTTATATGTACATACGTTCATATGTTGGAACGAAAAATTTTAAAATCTTCAATTCTAATCCATTCATATATACATACATACATATATTTATATATACATACATACATATACTTTTACATACATAAATTATTATTTTGTTTTTGACTAAATCTTTTCTTTATGTTTAAAATTCAATCCTATATGTTTACCCACAGTTTAAAAAAAACAGGTATCCATTCATAATTATGTATGTTTGCATTTATAGTTTTATTTCTAATTTTTCCAACAGCAAAATTTCAAAATTTTCGATTCTAATACATTCATATGTACATACGTTCATATGCTGGAACGAAAAATTTTAAAATCTACAATTCTAATCCATTCATATATACATACATACATATATTCATATTTACATACATATATTTTTACATACATAAATTATTATTTTGTTTTTGACTACACCTTTTCTTTATGTTTAAAATTCAATCCTATATGTTTACCCACAGTTTAAAAAAAACAGGTATCCATTCATAATTATGTATGTTTGCATTTATAGTTTTATTTGTAATTTTTCCAACAGCATAATTTCAAAATTTTCGATTCTAATACATTCATATGTACATACGTTCATATGTTGGAACGAAAAATTTTAAAATCTTCAATTCTAGTCCATTCATATATACATACATACATATATTCATATATACGTACATACATATATTTTTACATACATAAATTCTTATTTTGTTTTTGACTAAACCTTTTCTTTATGTTTAAAATTCAATCCTATATGTTTACCCACAGTTTAAAAAAAAACAGGTATCCATTCATAATTATGTATGTTTGCATTTATAATTTTATTTCTAATTTTTCCAACAGCAAAATTTCAAAATTTTCGATTCTAATACATTCATATGTACATACGTTCATATATTGGAAAGAAAAAACTTTAAAATCTTCAATTCTAATCCATTAATATATACATACATACAAATATTCATATATACATATTTGAATAAAATTATTATTTTGTTTTTGACTAAAGCTTTTCTTTATTGAGAAATTAATTTTTGTAAGTTTACCGCCATGATATAATAATTATGCGTTTAAAATTTATTTCTATATTTTGTACAGTTTTGAAAACTATTAGATTCATATAGAAAGCTTAAAAAAATTACTCAGGAAGCTTTAAAAAAAATATACATACATACATATTTATGTACTTAAAATTTTTGCGAATTTTTCCAAACTATTATAAGAAAACTAGGGGCCCCTGTGGTTTGCTTATAAGCAGCATTATCTGCTGTAAAAACAGGATTGTGGCAATCAATTTTAAAATAAGTTTAGAAAAATTTGTACATATTATGGCATACATATGCAGGTATATACTTGTATATGCATAAATATCATATTGGTTTGAATACTAATGATAAATAAAAGTAATGGAAATATTTTTAATTTAATAAATTTTAAGATGTAATATGTGTCACTGTTAATTACATAGATATGATTAAAATTCAATTTAAGAATTAGTTAACAATTAAGAACGAAAAATTTCCTTATAAACAACGTTATCTGTTAAAATATTTCCATCATCGATTTTTCCCTGACGAACCGTATCTTTGACTTGAATTTTTAAAGAATTGGAGTCTATGGCTCTTGAACATACTGTGTATAATTGCCCATGCGAAAAGCACGGCTGGGGGAGATAGAGGCCAACCTTTTCAAAAGTTTGCCCTTGGGACTTATTTATAGTCATGGCATATGCAAGACGGATGGGGAACTGATGCCGAACAAAATTAAAAGGAAAATTACCTTTTACGCTAAACTTTAAAACCAAAGTAAATGTGAATTAATAAAAAATCAATTCCTCTTTTCTTTATACAGACCTGACTTGGCTACTTACTCAATTGAAATTTCGCAAGCACACGAAGAACAATTGCCTTAGTACGTAACGTAACGTTATTCGTGTTCTCATATCTCTCACAATTTTTAGTTTTATTTTTTTTAATTCCATTCCATGTTAAATACAACAACAAAAAATTATTTTACTCTTACTTAACTCATTTAAAATATTTCGCTTCCTTTTGCTTTTTATTTTTGTTTATGGTAGTAAAGCAAAAAAACAAAAAAAATATTACTACCCTTTTTTTATTCTCTTTCGCTTTTCGCTTTTCGCTTTTCATTTTTTGTTTTTGTTTTACAGTATGTATAATCAATTGAGTAATGTTTCTACCCAGTATTCTCTTTTGCTATTTTCATTTTTTTGTTTTTGTTATTTATTAGATTATATGTATACCTGTTCATGAACCGGAAAAATCTTGAAAAATATAATATAGATTTTTTTGGAAAATTTCTTTAAACTTTTATAATAACATTTATATGTTATATATTAAAAAAAAATAAAACACAAAATTTAAGCAAAATAAAAAAAAATTTTTTAAAACAATCCAAAAAAATAAAAATACGACACATCCAGGCAAGCATTGATCCAATAACCTTCTTGCTATGAGACTACTACGCTAACCACTAGGCTACGCAGTACCTTGAATTTCCCTTTATAATTCTATATTTTATTCATATTTCGTATTACTCTTCAAAAACCATCCTATTTTTTTACATTATATTTATATATAGAGCTACTTCTCAGGTGGTAAAAAGTACGGGTACTTCTAGAAGGGCTAGAAACATGGGACAAAAGGCATTATGTAGAGTTTTGCCTCTAGGGTCCCAGAAAAATCTGACATTGGAAGTTTTTAGCACCGAAATAGCTCTATTTTAAGATTTTCTGAAAAAATTTTTGTATAACAAAAGCACGTTTTTCTTTTATACTTTTTATAATTAGAAACACAAACCAAGAAATAAATGATAAGTTTTACGTTATTTTTATTATTAGAAACACAAACCGAGAAATAAATAATATTTGAAAATATAATGATCTCAAATATTTTTGGTTCGGATAATCGAACTAATCTTAACGTAAATAAATGTCAGCTTTTATTAGACATCAGATGTTTTGTGACATCTGAATATTAATATTTCATTTGTTATTGTTTTGAACATTACGTTTCGTCAGCAAGCTTTAAAAAAATATATGTATATACAGAACATATGTATGTACGTATGTAGTTAGAATTTTATTTTTATTGTTCCAAACGAAAAACTGTAAAATGCTAAATTTTAAAATACATTCATATGTACATACATATATTTGAATAAAATTATTATTTTGTTTTTGCCTAAACCTTTTCTTTATTTGAAAAATTATATTCATATATACGTATATATATTTGAATACAATTATTATTTTATTTTAACCTAAACCTTTTCTTTATTTAAGAAATTTATTTCTATATGTTCACCCGCAGTTTTAAAAAACTAGGTATACATTCATAATAACGTGTGCTTGTATTAATAACTTTATTTCTAATTGCCCCAACAACAAAATTTCAAAATTTTCCATTCTAATACATTCATATGTACATACGTTCATATGTTGGAACGAAAAATATTAAAATCTTCAATTCTAAAACTTTCATATATACATACATACATATATTCATATATACATACATACATATTTGAATAAAATTATTATTTTGTTTTTGACTAAACCTTTTCTTTATTTGAGAAATTAATTTTTGTAAGTTTACCCCCATGATATAATAATTATGCGTTTAAAATTTATTTCTATTTATTCTACAGTTTTGAATATTATTAAATTCATATAGAAAGCTTAAAAAAAATTACTCAGTAAGCTTTAAAAAAAATATACATACTACATACATATTTATGTACTTAAAATTTCTGCGAATTTTTCCAAACTATTATAAGAATATTTTTTTGGAAATTTTCTTTAAACTTTTATAATAACATTTATCTGTTATATATTAAAAAAAAAATAAAACAAAAAATTTAAACAGAATAAAAAAAAAATTTTAAAATAATCCAAAAAAAGAAAAATATGACACCATCCAGGCAAGCATTGATCCAATAACCTCCTGGCTATGAGACTACCACGCTAACCACTAGTCTACGCAGTTTTAATTTCCCTTTATAATTCTATATTTTATTCATATTTCGTATAACTCTTCAAAAAACATTCTATTTTACATTATATATATATAGCTACTTCTCAGGTGGTAAAAAGTACGGGTACTTCTAGAAGAGCTAGAGACATGGGACAAAAGGCATTGGGTAGAGTTTTGCCTCTAGGGTCTCAGAAAAATCTGACATTGGATTTTTTTAGCCCCAAAATAGCTCTACTTTAACATTTTCTGAAAAAAATTTTGTATAACGGAAGCGCCTTTTTCTTTTATACTTTTTATTATTAGAAACAAAAACCGAAAACGAGAAATAAATAACATTCGAAAATACAATGATCTCACATATATTTTAATTTCGAAAAATCGAAATAAACTTAAATAAATGTCAGATTTTATAAATTGTGGCAACTGAATATTAATGCTTCATTTGTTATTGTTTTGAATATTATGTTTCGTAAGCAAGCTTAAAAAAAATATACATACACAATTTATGTACGTATGTATCTACCTAAAATTTTATTTTTATTGTTCGAGCGAAAACCTGTAAAATGCTAAATTCCAATCCATTCATATATACATACATACATATATTCATATATGCATACATACATATATTTTTACATACATAAATTATTATTTTGTTTTTGACTAAACCTCTTCTTTATGTTTAAAATTCAATCCTATATGTTTACCCACAGTTTAAAAAAAACAGGTATCCATTCATAATTATGTATGTTTGCATTTATAATTTTATTAATAATTTTTCCAACAGCAAAATTTCAAAATTTTCGATTCTAATACATTCATATGTACATACGTTCATATGTTGGAACGAAAAATGTTAAAATCTTCAATTCTAATCCATTCATATATACATACACACATATATTCATATATGCATACATACATATATTTTTACATACATAAATTATTATTTTGTTTTTGACTAAACCTCTTCTTTATGTTTAAAATTCAATTATATATGTTTACCCGCAGTTTAAAAAAAACAGGTATCCATTCATAATTATGTATGTTTGCATTTATAATTTTATTTATAATTTTTCCAACAGCAAAATTTCAAAATTTTCGATTCTAATACATTCATATGTACATACATACGTTCATATGTTGGAACGAAAAATTTTAAAATCTTCAATTCTAATCCATTCATATATACATACATACATATATTCCTATGTATATACACAGATACATTTTAATAAAATTTTTATTTTGTTTTTGACTAAACCTTTTCTTTATTTGGAAAATTCAATCCTATATGTTCACCCACAGTTTTAAAAAGACAGGTATCCATTCATAATTATGTATGTTTGCATTTATAATTTTGTTTATAATTTTTCCAACAGGAAAATTTCAAAACTTACGATTCTAATACATTCATATGTATATACGTTCATATGTTGGAACGAAAAATTTTAAAATCTTCAATTCTAATCCATTCATATATACATACATACATATATTCCTATGTATATACACACATACATTTTAATAAAATATTTATTTTGTTTTTGACTAAACCTTTTCTTTATTTGGAAAATTCAATCCTATATGTTCACCCACAGTTTTAAAAAGACAGGTATCCATTCATAATTATGTATGTTTGCATTTATAATTTTGTTTCTAATTGTGCCAACAGCAAAATTTCAAAATTTTCGATTCTGATACATTCATATGTACATACATACGTTCATATGTTGGAACGAAAAATTATAAAATCTTCAATTCTAAAACATTCATATATACATACATACATATATTCCTATATACATACACAAATATATTTTAATAAAATTATTATTTTGTTTTTGACTAAACCTTTTCTTTATTTGGAAAATTCAATCCTATATGTTCACCCACAGTTTTAAAAAAACAGGTATCCATTCATAATTATGTATGTTTGCATTTATAATTTTATTTCTAATTGTTCCAACAGCAAAATTTCAAAACTTTCGATTCTAATACATTCATATGTACATACATAAGTTCATATGTTGGAACGAAAAATTTTAAAATCTTCAATTCTAAAACATTCATATATACATCCATACATATATTCCTATATACATACACACACATTTTTTAATAAAATTATTATTTTGTTTTTCACTAAACCTTTTCTTTATTTGGAAAATTTAATCCTATATGTTCACCCACAGTTTTAAAAAAGCAGGTATCCATTCATAATTATGTATGTTTGCACTTATAATTTTATTTCTAATTGTTCCAAAAGCAAAATTTCAAAATTTTCGATTCTAATACATTCATATGTATATACATACGTTCATATGTTGGAACGAAAAATTTTAAAATCTTCAATTCTAAAACATTCATATATACATACATACATATATTCCTATATACATACACACATTTATTTTAATAAAGTTATTATTTTGTTTTTGACTAAACCTTTTCTCTATTTGGAAAATTCAATCCTATATGTTTACCCACAGTTTTAAAAAAACAGGTATCCATTCATAATTATGTATGTTTGCATTTATAATTTTATTTCTAATTGTTCCAACAGCAAAATTTCAAAATTTTCGATTCTAATACATCCATATGTATATACGTTCATATGTTGGAACGAAAAATTTTAAAATCTTCAATTCTAATCCATTCATATATACATACATACATATATTCCTATATACATACACACATATATTTTAATAAAATTATTATTTTGTTTTTGACTAAACCTTTTCTTTATTTGGAAAATTCAATCCTATATGTTCACCCACAGTTTTAAAAAACAGGTATCCATTCATAATTATGTATGTTTGCATTTATAATTTTATATCTAATTGTTCTAGCAGCAAAATTTCAAAATTTTCGATTCTAATACATTCATATTTATATACATACGTTCATATGTTGGAACGAAAAATTTTAGAATCTTCAATTCTAATCCATTCATATATACATACATACATATATTCCTATATACATACACACATTTATTTTAATAAAATTGTTATTTTGTTTTTGACTAAACCTTTTCTTTATATGGAAAATTCAATCCTATATGTTCACCCACAGTTTTAAAAAAACAGGTATCCATTCACAATTATGTATGTTTGCATTTATAATTTTATTTTTAATTGTTCCAACAGCAAAATTTCAAAATTTTCGATTCTAATACATTCATATGTATATACATACGTTCATATGTTGAAACGAAAAATTTTAAAATCTTCAATTCTAAAACATTCATATATACATACATACATATATTCCTATATACATACACACATTTATTTTAATAAAATTATTATTTTTTTTTTTGACTAAACCTTTTCTTTATTTGGAAAATTCAATCCCATATGTTCACCCACAGTTTTAAAAAACCATGTATCCATTCATAATTATGTATACTTGCTTTTATAATTTTATTTCTAATTGTTCCAACAGCAAAATCTATATGTTCACCCACAGTTTTAAAAAGACAGGTATCCATTCATAATTATGTATGTTTGCATTTATAATTTTATTTCTAATTGTTCCAACAGCAAAATTTCAAAATTTTCGATTCTAATACATTCATATGTACATACATACGTTCATATATTGGAACGAAAAATTTTAAAATCTTCAATTCTAATCCATTCATATATACATACATACATATATTCCTATGTATATACACACATATATTTTAATAAAATTATTATTTTGTTTTTGACTAAACCTTTTCTTTATTTGGAAAATTCAATCCTATATGTTCACCCACAGTTTTAAAAAGACAGGTATCCATTCATAATTATGTATGTTTGCATTTAGAATTTTATTTCTAATTGTTCCAACAGAAAAATTTCAAAATTTTCGATTCTAATACATTCATATGTATATACGTTCATATGTTGAAACGAAAAATTTTAAAATCTTCAATTCTAAAACATTCATATATACATACATACATATATTCCTATATACATACACACATTTATTTTAATAAAATTATTATTTTTTTTTTTGACTAAACCTTTTCTTTATTTGGAAAATTCAATCCCATATGTTCACCCACAGTTTTAAAAAACCATGTATCCATTCATAATTATGTATACTTGCTTTTATAATTTTATTTCTAATTGTTCCAACAGCAAAATCTATATGTTCACCCACAGTTTTAAAAAGACAGGTATCCATTCATAATTATGTATGTTTGCATTTATAATTTTATTTCTTCTTGTTCTAACAGCAAAATTTCAAAATTTTCAATTCTAATACATTCATATGTAGATATATACATACATACGTTCATATGTTGGAACGAAAAATTTTAAAATCTTCAATTCTAATCCATTCATATATGCATACATAAATATATTCATATGTATATACACACATATATTTTAATAAAATTATTATTTTGTTTTTGACTAAACTTTTTCTTTATTTGGAAAATTCAATCCTATATGTTCACCCACAGTTTTAAAAAGACAGGTATCCATTCATAATTATGTATGTTTGCATTTAGAATTTTATTTCTAATTGTTCCAACAGCAAAATTTCAAAATTTTCGATTCTAATACATTCACATGTACATACATACGTTCATATGTTGGAACGAAAAATTTTAAAATCTTCAATTCTAATCCATTCATATGTACATACATATATTCCTATGTATATACACACATATATTTTAATAAAATTATTATTTTGTTTTTGACTAAACCTTTTCTTTATTTGGAAAATTCAATCCTATATGTTCACCCACAGTTTTAAAAGGACAGGTATCCATTCATAATTATGTGTGTTTGCATTTATAATTTTATTTCTAATTGTTCCAACAGCAAAATTTCAAAATTTTCGATTCTAATACATTCATATGTATATACGTTCATATGTTGGAACGAAAAATTTTAAAATCTTCAATTCTAAAACATTCATATATACATACATACATATATTTTTATATACATACACACATATATTTTAATAAAATTATTATTTTGTTTTTGACTAAACCTTTTCTTTATTTGGAAAATTCAATCCTATATGTTCACCCACAGTTTTAAAAAGACAGGTATCCATTCATAATTATGTATGTTTGCATTTATAATTTTATTTCTAATTGTTCCAACAGCAAAATTTCAAAATTTTCGATTCTAATACATTCATATGTACATACATACGTTCATATGTTGGAACGAAAAATTTTAAAATCTTCAATTCTAATCCATTCATATATACATACATACATATATTCCTATGTATATACACACATATATTTTAATAAAATTATTATTTTGTTTTTGACTAAACCTTTTCTTTATTTGGAAAATTAAATCCTATATGTTCACCCACAGTTTTAAAAAAGCATGTATCCATTCATAATTATGTATGTTTGCTTTTATAATTTTATTTCTACTTGTTCTAACAGCAAAATTTCAAAATTTTCAATTCTAATACATTCATATGTAGATATATACATACATACGTTCATATGTTGGAACGAAAAATTTTAAAATCTTCAATTCTAAAACATTCATATATACATATATACATATATTTCTATATACATACACACATATATTTTAATAAAATTATTATTTTTTTTTTTGACTAAACCTTTTCTTTATTTGGAAAATTCAATCCTATATGTCCACCCACAGTTTTAAAAAAACAGGTATCCATTCATAATTATGTATGTTTGCATTTATAATTTTATTTCTAATTGTTCCAACAGTAATATTTCAAAATTTTCGATTTTAATACATTCATATGTATATACGTTAATATTTTGGGACGAAAAATTTTAAAATCTTCAATTCTAATCCATTCATATATACATACATACATATATTCCTATATACATACATACATATATTTTAATAAAATTATTATTTTTTTTTTGACTAAACCTTTTCTTTATTTGGAAAATTCAATCCCATATGTTTACCCACAGTTTTAAAAAAGCAGGTATCCATTCATAATTATATATGTTTGCATTTATAATTTTATTTCTAGTTGTTCCAAGAGCAAAATTTCAAAACTTTCGATTCTAATACATTCATATGTACATACATAAGTTCATATGTTGGAACGAAAAATTTTAAAATCTAATATTCTAATCCATTCATATATACATACATACATATATTCCTATATACATACATACATATATTTTAATAAAATTATTATTTTTTTTTTTGATTAAACCTTTTCTTTATTTGGAAAATTCAATCCTATATGTCCACCCACAGTTTTAAAAAAACAGGTATCCATTCATAATTATGTATGTTTGCATTTATAATTTCATTTCTAATTGTTCCAACAGTAAAATTTCAAAATTTTCGATTTTAATACATTCATATATGTATATACGTTCATATTTTGGGACGAAAAATTTTAAAATCTTCAATTCTAAAACATTCATATATACATACAAACATACATTTGAATAAAATTATTATTTTGTTTTTGCCTAAACCTTTTCTTTATTTGAGAAATTTATTTCTATATGTTCACCCTCAGTTTTAAAAAAATAGGTATACATTCATAATTACGTGTGTTTGTATAAATAATTTTATATCTAATTGTCCAAACAGCAAAATTTCAAAATTTTCCATTCTAATACATTCATATGTGCATACGTTCATATGTTGGAACGAAAAATTTTAAAACTTCAATTATAATCCATTCATATATACATACATACATATATTCCTATATACATACATACATATATTTTAATAAAATTATTATTTTGTTTTTGACTAAGCCTTTTCTTTATTTGGAAAATTCAATCCTATATGTTCACCCATAGTTTTAAAAAACAGGTATCCATTCATAATTATGTATATTTGCATTTATAATTTTATTTCTAATTGTTCCAACAGCAAAATTTCAAAATTTTCGATTCTAATACATTCATATGTACATACGTTCATATTTTGGAACGAAAAATATTAAAGTCTCCAATTCTAAAACATTCATATATACATACATACATATATTCATATATTCATACATACTTATTTAAATAAAATTATTATTTTGTTTTTGACTAAACCTTTTCTTTATTTGAGAAATTAATTTTTGTAAGTTTACCCCCATGATATAATAATTCTGCGTTTAAAATTTATTTCTATATATTCTACAGTTTTGAATATTATTAAATTCATATAGAAAGCTTAAAAAAATTACTCAGGAAGCTTTAAAAAAAATATACATACATACATATTTATGTACTTAAAATTTTTGCGAATTTTTCCAAACTGTTATAAGAAAATTTTTTTGGAAATTTTCTTAAAACTTTTATAATAACATTTATCTGTTATATATTAAAAAAAATTAAAAACACAAAATTTAAACAAAATAAAAAAAAAATTTTAAAATAATCCAAAAAAATAAAAATACGATAACATCCAGGCAAGCATTGATCCAATAACCTTCTGGCTATGAGACTACCACGCTAACCACTAGGCTATGCAGTACCTTGAATTTCCCTTAATAATTCTGTATTTTATTTATATTTCGTATAGCTCATCAAAAAACATCATATTTTACATTATATAATATATAGCTACTTCTCAGGAGGTAAAAAGTACGGGTACTTCTAGAAGGGCTAGAGACATGGGATAAAAGGCATTAGATAGAGTTTTGCCTCTAGGGTCCCAGAAAAATGCGGCATTGGAACATTTTAGCCCCGAAATAGCTCTAATTTAAGTATTTCTGAACGTTTTTCTTTTATACTTTTTATTATTAGAAATAAATGATACGTTTTGCATTATTTTTATTATTAGAAACACAAACCGAGAAATAAATAATATTTGAAAATATAATGATCTCACATATTTTTGGTTCGGATAATCGAATTAATCTTAACGTAAATAAATGTCAGCTTTTATCAGATATCAGATGTTTTGTGACATCTGAATATTAATCTATATTATATTTTACAAGATTTTTCCAGTTCATGAACAGGTATACATATAATCTAATAAATAACAAAAACAAAAAAATGAAAATAGCAAAAGAGAATACTAATGTATATACATTACTCAATTGATTATACATACTGTAAAACAAAAACAAAAAATGAAAAGCGAAAAGCGAAAGAGAATAAAAAAAGAGTAGTAATATTTTTTTTGTTTTTTTGCTTTACTACAACAAAATTTAGTTTACTTAAACAAAAATAAAAAGCAAAAGGAAGCGAAATATTTTAAATGAGTTAAGTAAGAGTAAAATAATTTTTTGTTGTTGTATTTAACATGGAATGGAATTAAAAAAAATAAAACTAAAAATTGTGAGAGATATAAGAACACGAATAACGTTACGTTACGTACTAAGGCAATTATTCTTCGTGTGCTTGGGAAATTTCAATTGAGTAAGTAGCCAAGCCAGGTCTGTATAAAGAAAAGAGGCATTGATTTTTTATTAATTCACATTCACTTTGGTTTTAAAGTTTAACGTGAAAGGTACTATTTCCTTTCCTTTTAATTTTGTTCGGCATCAGTTCCCCATCCGTTTTGCATATGCCATGACTATAAATAAGTCCCAAGGGCAAACTTTTGAAAAGGTTGGCCTCTATCTCCCCCAGCCGTGCTTTTCGCATGGGCAATTATACACAGAAAGAGCCATAGTTATATGTTCAAGAGCCATAGACTCCAATTCTTTCAAAATTCAAGTCAATGGAAATATTTTAACAGATAACGTTGTTTATAAGGAAATTTTTCGTTCTTAATTGTTAACTAATTCTTAAATTGAATTTTAATCATATCTATGTAATTAACAGTGACACATATTACATCTTAAAATTTATTAAATTAAAAATATTTCCATTACTTTTATTTATCATTAGTATTCAAACCAATATGATATTTATGCATATACAAGTATATACCTGCATATGTATGCCATAATATGTACAAATTTTTCTAAACTTATTTTAAAATTGATTGCCACAATCCTGTTTTTACAACAGATAATGCTGCTTATAAGCAAACCACAGGGGCCCCTAGTATTTCATTTGTTATTGTTTTGAACATTACGTTTCGTCAGCAAGCTTTAAAAAAAGAAACATACAGAATATATGTATGTACGTATGTAGTTAGAATTTTATTTTTATTGTTCCAAACGAAAAACTGTAAAATGCTAAATTTTAATATATTCATATGTACATACATATATTTGAATAAAATTATTATGTTGTTTTTGCCTAAACCTTTTCTTTATTTGAAAAATTACATTCATATGTACATACATATATTTGAAGACAATTATTATTTTATTTTTGCCTAAACCTTTTCTTTATTCGAAAAATTGATTTTTCTATGTTCACCTGCAGTTTGAAAAAAATAGGTATACATTCATAATTACGTATGTTTGTGCTTAAAATTTTACTTCTAATTTTTTGAGCAATAAATTTTAAAATGTTCAATTTTAATTACATTCATGTACATACATGTGGTTTTATTTTTTTTTTTTTAATTTAATTTATAAAAATAAAACACTTTTGTTTGCCTTTAATATGCAATAATTATAATATTTAAATTTGAAATATTTAATTATTAAATCAGTATTGTAATTTAAAATAAAATTTAATAATTAATAAAATAATTAATCCAGTTTTATGATTTTAATATTTGATTTTAATCTTTAATTTGATTTTAAAATTAATAATGTTTTAAATTTCAGGGTTTTCATCATCGTCAGTATTTGTAAATGTTTCATCTTCGGTATCAATTGTATAAAACGGTTTCATCTTTTCTTCGCTGGTATTGGTTAATTTTGGACCTTCATGTTCACCTTCTTTCATTACTTTATAACCATGTGGACCCAAAAATTTTGGCTTTATTTTAAGCCTAGTGCCAAACGGAACTCTTTCAATAGCAACAATGTCTCCCACTTTATATTTTATGGTTGGTTTTCGTTTTTTATTAAATACAGATTTATTTTCTTCTTGAATTTCGGCTATATCTTTTCTTGCTTTACTTCGCAGTTCTTCTCGTTTATCGTCAAATTCCTTAATTATCTCTTCTTCAATTATTTCGATAATTTTTATATGCCTTGGTATTTTCATTTTACAGCCAGTAAGTAACTGGAATGGTGTGGTTTTAATCGCTCTATGACACGTCGAATTTATTAGCTGTTGTACTGACTTTACTTGGGTATACCATTTTTCTTGATATTCTAAACAAATTTTTGTTAAAGCTCCAGTAACTACAGAGTGGGCCCGTTCAATCTGACCGTTTCCTCGCGACATGCCCACAGTAATAAAATGTAATTTAATTTCTCGTTTCTTGCAAAAATCGTGAAAATCGTTTGAAGCAAAAGCACCGCCTTAATTGCTATAATTCTTTCTGGATACCCAAATGTTTCGGCCACAATCTCCAATTTCTGAATTACTTCATCGCAAGTTAAAGTTTTGGTCGGAAATAACTACAAAAACTTGGAAAATCCATCTACAAGAGAAAAACTATATTTATAATTCTTTTTAGTTATACTCATTGGACCAAGATGGTCAATGTGAAATGTGGTAAGTGGTTTGTCTCCTTTTGGGATCGGATTAAGTAAGCTTTCAGATTTTCCAGTTTTTCTCTTCGTCAAAATACATCTGATACAATTGGAAATATGTTTTGAAATTCGTTTTTGCAGGTCATCAATACAAAGTTCCTTTTCTATTATATCCTTCATTTTCTAGAGATGAAAATGTCCCTTTTCATGTGTTTCTTTAATTATTTGATTTTTCATTCCATCTGGTACAACAAATAAAAGATTTTCATTAATATTTTTATACAGTATATCATTTATGATTTCATAATTCTGATACGGCTTATGTTGTAAAATTTCTCTTATGGTATTTAAATGTTTATCTTTTAATTGAGCTTCTAATAATAATTTTAAAAATCCATTTCTTTCAAAAATTCACATTATTGTAGGATTCTTACTTAGTCCATCTACATGCCTCATTTGGCAACCCTAGTTGTCAAATCTCTTTTCATTATAGTGCACTGAAATGCCTTATAATCTGTAATTAATTTGAATTTTTTACCCAAAAGATATACTCGAAACTTTTTTAAGGATTCAATAATGGCAAGGACTTCTAGCTCATACGAACAATAATTTCCCTCTGCTGCGTTTGTTTTTTTGCTAAAATAATAAACTCGATGTAATGCACCATCTTCATCTCTGCTAAAATATTTTTGAAATCATTGATAACAGCAAGTTCTACATCTCCAATTCTGAAATGATGAGATTTTTTTATTAGTTAAGAGTCGTGCTTTTGTAGCAAAATTTGGTGTAAATTTGTTATGAAAAAGCTTTGAAGTTGTTTTACTATAACAGGAGTTGGAAAATTTATAACAGCTTTAGTTTTTAATTTTGAAGGTGAAATTGTTCCACGTTGAATTTGATGACCAAGATACTCAATATTTTCATGCAAAAATTGGCACTTTTCCCATCTTATTTTAAGACCATTATTAGATGCTACATTCAAAACTAGTTCTAGACGACGAATACCCTCTTCTCGGCTACTTGATGGTATAACAATATAGTCAATGTAAATTATAACTATGCCCTGAATTATTAAATCTTTAAATACAAAATTTATGTATTTTTGAAATACACTAGGCGAATTCCAAAGGCCAAATGGGACCTTACAAAATTCAAACTGGCAACAGTGAACCACAAAAGATGTATATTTCATACTTTTGTCATCGACTGAAACATGAAAGAATCGGTTTTCAAAATCTAGGGCTGTAAAATAATTAGATGACTGCAATTTATCAATTTGCTCCTCTATATTAGGCAAAGAATATCTGTCCTTCAAAATTTTCTTATTCACACCTCGATAATCGACACAAAACCTGTTGGAGCCATCTTTTTTCTTTACCAATACTACCTGACTACAATAATCGGACGAACTTTCCCTTATTCACGAAACCACTGTTTTACTTGTTGTTCAATGAAATTTTGTTCATTCGGTGGAAATCTGCGTGGGGGTCTATATACCGGCATATCACCGATTGTGACTATTTTCAAAGTTATTGAGGAAACCTTGAGCTTACTTGGGGTATAATTTTTAATAAAGGATACTATTTGGCTCCTTTCATAACTTTTTAAATGATTTAAATCTACCAATTCTTTTTGAAAACATTTAATTTCATTTTGATCTTCATTATTTATAACATCAGCATTTATTTTAATCGAGTTACTTTTAGAAATTTGCAGATTACTTTGAATTATGTTGACATTTGCTTGCTTCAAAAGACTCATTCCAATTATTGCATATGGTCCTAAACAATAATCATTTACAGCATGAATATCAATATTTTCATAGACATCGTCATTTATTTTTATATTTACTTGGCACGAACCTTTTGACTTGATGCTGGAACCCAAATCTTCAATAATATTAAATGATTTCCTAAAATAGTTACAATTAGGGTTAATTAGTTTATAATAATTTTTTTTAAACATATTTTTTTGTACCATATTCATTAAATTTGTAGATGAAGTTATGCTGTTTGTTACGATAGTGGGCTCCTTACAATCGGGCTTTTTGTGACCGAATTTGTTGCATTTAAAGCATTTGGGACCCTTTCCTTTTGAGGACAGTTGTGAAATTCATGACCGTGTGATCCACAGTTATAACAGTATCGTTGTTTCCCATATGATTTAGTATTGTTTGTTACAATACCTTTTGCAGATTTTACTTCATTTGTTATATTATTTTTTATATATTTTACCTCAGTTATTGGTCTTGAATTTTCATTTTTTTTAATTTTTTCATACACAAGTAGTTTTTCTTTCAATTCATCTATATCCTTGGCTCCAAAAAATCATTTTATTTCCAGTTGTATCCTTCATCCCATCAATAATGTAACTAATAATTGAATTTTCTTCTACTTCAGCTTGTGATGCTATGTCTTGCATACAGTACAAATATTCGCGAAACGATTCGTCGTGCTGTTTTTTCGTTCCCGGAGTCAAGTATGAATTTCGGCACTAGTTACTTTCGAACAAAATTCTTTTAATAACCCAGTTTTTAGCTGCGTATAATTTAAAGGTTTAATTTCATAGTCGATGAATAGTTTTGCGGAACCGGAAAGTAATCTCTTACTAAAAATTAATTTTTGAAGATCGTTTAATGAAAAAACGCTAGCATAATTTTCAAACTCTTGTATCCATTTAGACACGTTCATATCTTCCGAACCGGTAAATTTTTGGATAATGCCTTCAATATGATTGAAATCTATATCTCTCTTTTGTTTTTTAGTTAAATTTTAAGTTTCTAAATTTCTAAATTTAAACGAATGTTTTTTTTAAACGATATTTATCACTTCTTCCACGTTAAATAATTAAATAATTGTGTTCCACGTAATTAGTTTAATTTCTAATAAAATATTTTAATTCGAAATTGTCTTTTTTTAAAAGTTCTTTTATTTAATCTTATTAAAACTGTACTATACTTAGGCATACGATTTTATACTAACATGGGATTACCACTCGCATCCCACTTCTGACACCATGTGGTTTTATTTTTTTTTTTTTTATTTATTTTAATTTATAAAAAATAAAACACTTTTGTTTGCTTTTAATATGCAATAATTATAATATTTAAATTTGAAATATTTAATTATTAAATCAGTATTGTAATTTAAAATAAAATTTAATAATTCATAAAATAAGTGAGTTCAACTTTAAACATTTTAGTTTTATGATTTTAATTTAATTTTAATCTTTGACAAAATAGATTAATCTACGTCCACGGCTTAACAGAGAGTGGTTTTATTTTATGTTGAGTATACATAAGATTATACCATCCGATAAGAAGATACTTGGTAAATAGCATTGCCATGTAGACTTAATATGTGATGATAATTTTTTAAATTTAATCCCACATACATATATTTGAATAAAATTATTATTTTCTTTTTGCCTAAGCCTTTTCTTTATGTGAAAAATTTAATTTTATGTTCACCCACAGTTTAAAAAAAATAGGTATCCATTCATAATTATGTATGTTTGTACTTACAATTTTATTTCTAATTGTTAGAACGAAAATTTCTTTTTTAATATTATTTGTCTCTTTCAAATTATATACATATGATATGTAAATTATATTTTTTTAAATTTTAATAGTCAAATTTTGTTTTTAAATCGCTTGGCTTTTACTACAAGGGTACACCATTTCTGCCACCTTGTACTGGAATAAGTTACAAAAAAAAATTACCGCTTTTAAAATTCTTAATATTTTTTCCTATACTTTATATACGACAAAGTAAATAACTCCCTCTTTTAAAAATACTTATAAAGAACAGGTAGAGATCTATTGCGTACTCTTTCCCTCTCCCAAAAATTCTTACGTGTATAAAAATGAAAATAATAAGGTATACTGCTTAACTCTTTTAGTTAAGGGAATTTTTTGTATACAAATATTGGTGAGTGATTGCATTAGTGTGATGTAAACGGCGAGTCGAACCACTTGTTTATAGATATACTTTGGTTTGAGAAAATCTATTTACATTCATTTTACCGCCTTGGTGACGTGACTTTAGCCACTTCTAGCCCTTCTTTTCTGTTAATTATAAAAGTATTATTAAATCAGTTATGTTCTTATGATAATTCCTTGGTAATTCAGATAATCTTGTATTTTTCTAAGCGGCTTTCTGTATCAGTTTGATAAAACCCTCCACCTCAAAATCTAGTTTATCTCCAGTCTGCAGTGGAGCATTAAAATTTATATCTCTAATGACAACATGTTTGAAGCCTACCCAATGAATGGTTTTGTTGACTAAATGAATGGTTTGTGGGTACGCTCAATTTGTTGGCTTTTTCCTCATTAAGGATTAATATTACAACAGAGTGATCGGAATTCAAAATAAAATGATCTTTTAAGTTCAAAATATT
The DNA here is from genome assembly GCF_029603195.1 of Condylostylus longicornis. Taxonomy (NCBI): domain Eukaryota; kingdom Metazoa; phylum Arthropoda; class Insecta; order Diptera; family Dolichopodidae; genus Condylostylus; species Condylostylus longicornis. The sequence goes on from NW_026578104.1 coordinate 186,649, forward strand.
TGCTGAAATTATTTTAGATATAAAAAAGTCAATAAGATCCGGGACTTTGTTCATAGAATGATAGGAGTACCCCAACTCCCGAATAGCTTTCTTTAGTTCTCTATCTCTAGTTGAGGCCAATTTAGAGTCCCAATCCACATGTTTGGCATTATAGTCATCTCCCAGTAAGAGTCGGTTATATTCCGGTCGACAATATACGGAACCAACATTGAAATTCTGCTTGGTAGAGTCAATCTTAACCACAAAAAGTTGAAACTCCGTCTCCAGTTCGGATTTCTCTTCATGTTTTATGGTTTCCCTAATGCAAGTAGCACTACCTCCTCTTTAATGGTTATTAAGGTGTGTTGCGCTATAGCATCTATAACCAAGTTAGTCCAAGTATTTCCTTAAGTGCATTTCTGACAAGACACATACATCGATATCTTGAGCTCTAACAAAAATCTCCAATTTGTACCTTCTGCCTAGAACGCCATTTGCGTTACACATTCCAATTCGTATTTTATTTACTGACATTTTCAGAAATCGCTTCGGGGTTGTTATCAATTCTTCGTAGTAGTTAGTCTCATTGAGATTTTTCGTTAATTCTTTGTAGCACGTCTTGCATTATTTGCATTATGCTACCGTCAATTTCTTTAGGTTTTTGCTTTATATTTTTGTCAATTCCTTTATTATGCATGTTATTCATGTCATTTTGGAAGCCATTTGTGAGTATGTAACACCATTTTTTAACTTACTTGATGTGAAAGCACTAATCAGGATCCCTTCATGATTACCCTGGATTCGTTTAGACCGATTCCTTTTCATTCTCCTTTTTTGTAATTCCTTCTACCAAAGTGTGTCTTCTACAGTTTGCGCGCCTGGCCTGAAAATTATCTTTCTTGTTCATGTGATTCATTCTTCCATTATATGATTACCAGCACATTTAAAACATTTAGCGTAACTTTGAAGAAATCTTTGTGTATGACCGAACCTTTGACATATCGTGCGTTGCGGGATGGATCCATTATTTCTAAGAGGGTCAACTTTTACTCTCATGTGCTGAAGATATTCTATTTTATATATTTTATTTATGGTTTCGGTGTGATTGAAAGACAACATTAAAAGGGGCTACTTTTTAATAGTATTTACGTCATTTTCTTTTATTTTTTAATTTTATTTTTTGAAATCTACGCATTGGAATCCCTTTTTGATATCCTGTGGCTCACCTGATGGATGTAGGTTTATGATCATTACTTTAATTGTTTTTTTACTTTAGTTAATTATGTAATAGTTTAATTACTTTAGTTAATTATCCATATTCATACCACCCTGGTGCTATTATACCATTAAATTATACGCTATAATACCACCTGATGCTATTAATTTCTAGTTCCGGTTTCATTTCTGCTGAACTCCTGGCTTTTCTCTTCTTTTTTTTTGGTTTTACGAATCCAATCGGTTCTCTAATTGAACTTCTACCTTCATAGGTTTTACTTTTGTTGTCTTTTTCAGAACTTCTTTCTATATAACCTTCTATGGTTTTTCTTCTAACTTTCCCCATAATTGATGAGTTCATCAATTTCGCTTAGTTATCTTTAGTTTCCACTGGCGGCTTCTCTGAACGCCTCGGCCGACATTTTGGTAGATATCCCAACCGCATTTAAATTTTTATTAATGAACATTTCATATTTGTTTATAATTTGTATGGCTATTAACCCAGCCAGGGTTCCTTCCACTGCCATCCCTCTGTGATCAGACGGAGACCAGGAAGCCGTCTAATCTAGATCAGACGCGTCTGAATTTTGTCCGAGTTTCAGTGGACCTGTACCACAAATTTTCCTCCTGTGAGTATTTATACTTCCCAATCCACTAAGGATTAAACTTTAAAATGAATTAAAAATTATTTTTAGTTAAGGGGTTTGCCTTATCAAATGTGAGTTTTGCTTCATTAATTTTTTTATATAATAAATTTTAAAGCACTTTATTAGAGAACCAAGCCAAAATCAATACATACAACAAAAAGTAAAATGACATGTTTAATTATTTAAAAATGTTTATAAGCAGAAATTATTAAATAAGCAAAAAAAAAATATTATGTAAGCTTATTTCACTGTATTTTAAGACGAACTGTAAGAAAAATGCTAGGTTACTATTGTAAAAATAAAATAATATACAAGGTGCAAAAATCAAATTCCATTCTTTATATGTGAAACAAATTGAAAGCAACATTATATATATGCATATATTTTGAGCAAATTTTCAATAAGCTGAGATCACTTCATATTTTTATGGACCGCATTATGTATACAATAAGGAACATACAAGAAAGATGGACTGCTCTATCCGAAAATCTCTTTAAAAACTTGCTTAATGAAATCGAAAAAGCACCGGCAAAACTATTAAGGTTTGAATTTAGCGCTCAAAAGGTATGAAATCTTATGAATATATCTCCTTGTATGAATTAAGAACTTAACGAATGTAAATGTTTCAACGGATTCTTGAAGAGCGACGACTGCTTTATGTCAAAATTAGTAATTTGAGAATATATGTTATCATAATATACCTACCTAAGGTATAACGTTTCAAGTTCTGAGTTCTTGAGATCATCTGACTTCAATTCTCTCTCCTTTGGGAGTTGGGTTCACCCTCGCCCAATGTATAAGTATATTATTTGAAAACTTGCCAATATTGATTTTTTTCAAATTAATTGTATAATACCTATCATAAAATATTAAATAATATAAGTGTTCTCATTTCAAATATAATCTTAATGTAGGTCTTGTAGATTTTGTGATGGCAACAAATTTTGGATATCAAGTTATTAGTAGTAACGCATTTCTCCATGATAGGGAGTTGTAAATAAACTATTTTTAGCAACCTGTCGGTCTGTGCGTGTGCGCGACTGAAACGATTTTGATAAAATTTTACATGTAAGTTTGTTTCTACTATGGCGCGAATTGCTTAACTTTTGGAATGTATTAGGCCTTGCGAAATGAACTTTTTTGCGGACCTGTTTTACAGTTTTGGTTATTTTGAAAAAAGTATTCAACAGATTTACTTGAAATTATATAAGTTTCATTCCACCGTACACGAAACCTTTTAACTTTTGGAAAAATTATGAGAAATAATCAACCGATGTCAATGAAATTTAATATTTCAATTCGGGGTGTCAAAACAATGAGTCCACAAATTTTTTGGAAAGATCAGGACTCGGAAACTGATCTGGGGACCAATTTTACATTTTTTACCATGTCTACGGAACGAATTGATGGAATTTCTTGAAATTTAATAATAGAGCTCTGGGTGTTACCAGAAGTTGCTGACACACCTTTCGTATAATTTGGATGGCACAACATGAAACTCCAAAATGAAAGAACCGAATTCACAATTTCTAAGTATCTTAACTAAGAGCTTATTAGTATCCCTAAAATTGCATCAAGTGTCTAAAACACATTTTCATAATCTTCTGGAATAATTTTACTAATCTAGACAATACACATTGTGGTCGGTTATGTGCTGCCACATCAAATTTTTTTTCTTGATTTATTCCCTTAATAAAATATTTTTTGATTTTGTTTATATTAAATTACTCATTTAACTATATAATTTCACTAATTTTTTGAGTGTCCACAAATTATGCGAACAACTTCTTGAATGCACCTGCTGAATATGGTTATTGTAAAATACTCGCATATAGAAAATTTTTAATATCTTCACTTTTACACAAATTTTATTTTTAATTACAATTTTTTTGTAATTTTAGTTACTTTCGAAAAATGTGCTGTACTAACAACAATAATAAAAAAGAAAAAATTTTGAGCATATTTTAAAGAAATTGTGTTTGCAACAATCAAATTGCAACAAAACTGATAAGATAAAAATATAAAATTAAAAAGGAAAAAAATTGTTAGTAACCTTTAATTTAAGGAGTTTCGAATTTCAAGAAATATTTAAAAAGAAGAAGAAAAGAAAAAAACGAAAGAAGAAGTACACCTGGAAGACTGAGGAGCCACCAGCTATAAGTATAGTTAGATATAGATTAGTAGATAGATATAGAATAAAGAAAAGAAAATAAACAAAAAAAAAAGAAAAAAAGAAAATTTGGAAAAATAAAAAATGTATCTATGTAAATCACTTCAAGTAAAATTAAATTTTTAAAACAAGAAAAAAAAGTAAACTATTGCACCAATGCAATAATGGAATTGAATAGAACGAAAAAAATAAATGCAAAATTAAAGTTTTTATTATTTTACTTTTTTTTGTAAATTCCCTTTTTTCCCCTTTTTGTGCTTAAATTATAATGATGATAGAGTTGTAGTTCCACTCTCCTTTAGAGTGTCTAAAATTTAGTGGTTTTCGAATATATTTTGAAAGTCTCAATACTATCTGAGGCTGATGGAAGGTTAGGGCTCGGGACAGTGGTGATTCATCACCCTGCCGACATAGTGATGTACCGTCTGGTGCACGCAATTTCAATGCTTCCAATATTGAACAAGATTATATAAAGTTAAGAAAGGTATGAAAACTAAAGAAGTTGACAAAAATACAATTCAAAAACCAAAAGATATTGACAATAACATATTCGCGATATAAAACATGCTACAAAAAATTGACGAAATTTTAATGAAGTTAGCTACCATGAGAACAGATTTAGTAACATATGTCAAACGAACCCAAAGCGATTTTATGAAAAATCCCAAAAAACAAAATTTGAATTGGCACGTGGAGCGCTAATGACATTCTTAGTAGAAAGGAAGAATTAGAAATTTTTCTTAGAGCTAAATCTTTTCTAATTGTTTTCTAGAGCTATCGATGTATGTCTGTCAAAACAAACGAAGTCGGAGAAGGATTTGGATGTATCGAGCTATAGATTAGACAGGTAAACCCCCTGGTAACAATTTAAGAGTCGGTAACGCTATTTTAATTAAGTAAATAAAAGGAAACAATGAAGAAACTAAAATAAAGACCGAGGTTGAACTTGTTATTGTTAAAATTGAGTATACCAAGCAGAACTTCAGTTTTATAAATATATTCTCACAGGAAAATGACTAATAAAATTTTTTCGATTTTGAAACGCGAAAACCGACTAGACGTTAATGGAACGATTGTGAGTAGACATTTTCAAACACTCGAAAGAAAAATTTTAAAACAGTATCATACGACAATTATATAATATGCTTATCGACAACTAAAGAAACGAATTATTCGTTGTAGGAAGCGGGGAAGAGTTTTAAGAAACTGATAAAGCTAATACTCTTACTGGGAAAAACAGATGCATCATAGACAATAACCAATTGAGATAAAGCTTAATTATTTGCTGATCACTTAGAACGAATTTTTCAACCAAATAAACTGAATTCTATTATTTGTTTCGTAGACGATTTTATTATTGATAAAAGCCCTATGTTGTTATTACAAAAACAGAATTTTGCCAAAGAATACTGTGGAATACAGCCCCAACTTATGATGAACTGCTGAAATATTGAGAGAATTTCCGAGAAAGGCATTGACATTTGTTAAAAAAGTGGTAAATGCATCAGTGAATCTGAAGTATGTTCCTAGCGCTTGAAATGTAGCAACAGTTATTCTAATATGAAAACACAAGAAACGACAGATTATTATTTAAACTTAAGAAATTGATACCTTTGGAATTCGTAGACTTACTTGAATCATATTTATCTGACAGGCTTTTTCAAATCAAACAGGATGAGAAGTAGTGGGGCTGGTCTGACTCAGTATTTTTGGTCCTATATAATAAATGCTTTATACAAAGCGATTTTCCAGACTTAATAAGGTGTTGCTATATAACCAAATGATAAAGCCATGTCCACGGTGAAGCGCCCAGATATGCTGAGTAGCCAATTTAAAATTTTGGAAAGGAAAGTTTCAAATATTGGCAAATTGCGAAAAGAAGCCAATTGAATATTGAAAGTTTTTTATTAAAATTCAAGTTTTTACGTAAGAGGTCGTGCACTTAGCATAAAATGGTGTGTAATATTAAAATTGCTAATACCATCTGATATGCTTAGCATGTTTGTGTTTCATCAATATGTTAATTTTTGTAATATAAACATTTTAAGAAAGAATGCTACTTCGACCTTGTACCTAATTTATATTTATTATAATTTATTTATATATTTATTTATACCTAAATTAGTCAATATTAATATAAATTTTGAAACACAAGTTGTATGTTTAAGTTATATGAAGAAATTTCCCTTTAATTAATATTAATAATGTAGTAGGCACATTATTCATTAATTTAACAATATTTACTAATCTATACGTTATATAGTAAATTCAATATATTAGTGTAAGAGGCACAATGCCTATTTATATATATGTTCTTGTGATTGTGTGTTTCAAATAGTAGATTGCATGTAGCAACTCAATGTAAACAATACTTAGTAATCATATGGATTATGGTATAAAGCAATATCAAAAACATTTCGTCGGCAATTTCTTCATGCCTCTGTAGCTTAGTTGGTAGAGCGCTCACCTAGAAAGCGGTAGGTCACTGGTCCGAGTCCAGTTCGAGGAGAAAATTTTTTTAATTTTTCTGCCTTTAACTTGTTCCTGTGATTAAGTCATCCATCCGTTCTGCAGTTGTATGAAGAAATTTCCATTAGGTTAATAAAAATAATTATATTTTTTGGTGACATGGCATTTACCGTTAGCTTTACGCATTCATAGAAATTTGAAAAAGCTTGTAGTATCGGAAGGTTATAAAGCTCATCGTTTAGATAAAAAACAACATCAAAAATTCGAAAAAACGGGCTTAAGGTAACGGTTAATTTTACCAGACATTTTTTTTTATATTTAGTTATGCTATCCAGTTGTAGAAAAAGTCCCACACTAACAAAATTTAAAAAATATTTATGGTTTCCTTTTAAGGAATCCATAAATATTTAAGTAGTAAACTTTTAGGTCTTTGGAGGCATACAACTTTTAGAGAGGGGGACATGGGTAAAAAGTTTCTTCTATAGAAATAAGTTTTTAGTAAAGATCTATGTACATATGCAATTGCAGATTTTTATCTGTAAAGATGTAGACGTTTTGTAAACAGACACAGGGACAAACGAACGGTCAGGCATATGGACGAATGGACGAAAGGAAGGACGGTCGGACGGACGGACAGAACGAAACTAATAAGCACTATTTTTTAAATTTTTTTTGGAAAAGTACGAAAAAGCCAAATTTCTTGCTTTAGTTAAAAGAAAAAAGCAGTAAGAGTAAATTATCCTTAATTAAAATAATCTTGAATAGTCAGTTACGTGTACCCTGGAAGATAAAAATGAGTTCCCGAATAAAATTTATTTTAATGTGCTGGATTTATATAAAAAAAATTGCATTTGATTATTTCTTTTTACTGTTATTTTACAACTTTACTAAATCAACGTTATATTTTTTTTCTTTAAAAATATTAACGCAATATAATTTAGTAATTGTTTTGTTTAACTTTCTGAATACCAGTTATGTAAGCATCAAAAGAGCAAATAGAAAATAGTTTTTAATCATTTGTTAGTGAGATATGGTTGGCTTTATATTAGGTTATTATATTTTCAACTTTCAAAATTTGGCCTCAATTAATTTGACTTTTAAGCATAATATTCATTTTTAATAAAAAAACTTTTAGTGGGAGATATGTGTACATATGCTTTGTTTATTTAAGTTTTTTCACTAAGTTATTTGTTGAGTGTTACTTAAAAGATTATCGTTTTACATTTTATTTATATCTAACAAATATTGATCGAAATATTCATAGTGGAAATTTTTATTTTGATTGGCATTCAACAATGAAATACGTAAGTCTCTGAATATAAAATATGAAATATTATTAGATACTTGAAAAAAATAGTTTTTTGGTAAAAGGTCGCCTTTTTAAAGTTTATTTCGGAGCAATTTATTAGGACTAAAGACTAATTTTATACAATTTAAACCTTGTTTATTTTTAAAAGATTTCAAATTTGAATTACAAACTGAGCATGAATGCTTTTGATTAAATTTTTATAAACCTTTAAAATGTGATTGCATTTAATTTAATAGTAGTGCATAACAAAACTATTGAATCGAGTGAGTTACACAAATATTATTTTCTAAAAGTAAACAATATTGTCAATAAACACTTTTTTCATATATTTTCGAAGAATTCTCCCGAATCTTTAAATATTTCATCAGCACTGTTTGTATACTGGCGGTGGTTTTGTTTTTTGTTTAAGTTGTGAAAAATAAACTCAAATGTTTGAAACTGAAAAAAAGAGATTCTGTTTGAGATTTCAAACATCGAAGCCCATTCGAAAACAATCGTATGAATTTATGTGCAACATTGATAAATTTTTTTCTTTGTTCAGGTTTTGCAGTCCCTAACTAAGTGTAAAAAATATGATCGGTTAAAACCGCGGTATGTGAAATATCACATATCCCCTTAAATATTTAATTCTGTGTGATAAAACGATTTGATGAAGATAAATATTTAAAAATTAATTTAAGTTTAATTTTTATTTGTTCCAAAATAAAATTAATAAATTAAGAATTTAGTTCGAAACTGTAATTGAATTCCTAGTTGATTTATTTAAAGATAATGGGCTACCTTTTTTGTAATAGGACGATTGCAGTTATATTTTTAATTTTATAGAAATTTGATTGTTTCTGTTGTCGAAGATATAGGATACTAAAAATTGGTATTTTCCAAATTTTTGGATAAATCTAGGGAGGACAAATACGTTCTAATAAAACATGACTTGATGTGATGTAACGTGATGTCCAAACAAAAAAAAAATCTTTAACACTGAAAAAAATTTTATAAAGATAATCTAAAATATCCGATATCACAACAACCACATCTTATAGCTAATTTTCAAATATATATGTTTTTGTTATACAATTACAAATATAATTATAATGTTTTTGTTATACAAAGATAAAAATTGTTTCTACTTTGAGTAAAAATATTACGAGTTGTCAAATATTTTATTTAGAAGTATGATTTTCAAAATGGTTTGTGACCACTTCAGATGTGCCTTTTTTTCATTGAAACAACTGGACGTTGCTAGTAGGATAATAATAATCCTAATAATAATAAAATACTAGTTTCAAATTTCTCTGTAGATTTTAAAAAGGGGTAAAAAATTGGCTTTATTTTTTTCAAAAACTACTTTTAAAATCCAGATCCAAAAGAAAATCCCGGAAAAGATAAGAACAATAGATTTTTAAATAGCTTGGAAAATTTTTCAATATTTGTGCTGTAAGGCCTTAGGTCTTGAGAAGGGTATTGAATTTATGAAAAGTTACAAATTTTGTTGAGTGACATAATAAAAATAACCACCTTAGTCGTTCATGCCATATTTTATATTAAGTAAAATTCAAATTTTTTAAATAATTTGAAAATAAAAACAAGTATTAGAGGAAAATAAATTTTAATAGAGTGTCTGTAGCGCGCGAAATATTACGTAAGAATAAATTTTTTTTTTGAGCTGTAGAAAATATTTTTCATTTTGAAATATATTAATATATTCTAGGAATTCCTTAAAAATCTATTTAAAATTCTTATGTATTTTAGAAATTTGTAATTGACAATGTTTGAACTGAAAGAAAACAGTAAAATTACATTTTTTACTTTATTCATTTATAGTTAATTGTGATAAATTTATGTGTATAAATACACATATGTACATTTGAGATATATTTATACGTATAACTAAACTTGACTTGTCAATGTTTGAGATGTATTAAAGTAAGTTTGATTTATTTTACTTTTATGAAATCTAAACTTGAAATGGGGCAATTGGAAATCGTATATGCAAAACATGTTTTTTTGTAACGTATCTTAGAAGGATTTATTAAAACAAATGTTATAATGGCTACAAGAATTTTGCGATTATTACAATTATTTTTTAACATTTTTTTATTAGCATGTTTTCTTTCTAAGGTAATTTTCCCTATTTAATAAAAATAAACGCAAATTCTAAGGGTTCAAAGGACCGAAGTCATCTTTCCTGGTACAACAATTTTCGCAGCCCAAACCCAATACTCCTTTGAAACTCTCTCTGATTATTGTTAATGTCGGCCCACAGAAAACGGGCCATTACCGGATAGAGGAACAATCTACGCCACATTCCCTGCAAGTTCCATCCGACCTGAAAAAACCTACTGCACCGACGGCTCTTTTGCAATATCCCACGCTTTCTCGCCACGAAGGAGAGATCAAGGAAGCGGCCTGAACGAAGTTCTTTTGGCCTTACATAATTCCCATCTATGCTCAATTAGTACTCTGGACTAACATTCCTATCTATCACGATAAGCCCGCTAATTGTGAAAACAATTAAATCAGCAAAAATAAAGCCATATAAAAACGAGAAAAAATAGTTGAGCATGTGAACTCTTTGATATCAATACGAACTTGTGATCCTATGGGCGAACAAAATAATATGCCACAGCATAAGACTATGGGACAGACTAAGCCTTTATTTACTGGTTTGTCTTTACGAGAAATAAAAAGAAATTATTAAAACTAGTAAGACTAATAATAAATAAAGTTGGGTCAAAACCATTGGTTTGCATTGTAGCACTTTTCCACAAACAATTTATGTATACCTACCACACTATTAAAATTATTTTCTTTCATATACGAAACTATTCCTAGGATTGCATTTATTTAGGATGAATGGTTTATGCAGTTTCTGAAATAAAGTAAAAATTAATTTAAAGAGGGGTTAACATAATGCTCGATTTTAAGCTCGATATTGGTTAATTGTGTGAATTAGGCAAAATAATAACATTTTTTAATGGTGTAGAATTTACCGTTATGTTTCTGCGTATACAGAAATTCGAAACAAGTAAAAACGTTTCAGTCAGTATAAACCGATTGTGTTATACCCTGCACTTTTCGGTATTGTCTAGCAATTACTCGAACCTGTGAAACCATTCTATAGAAACTTCACGGATATGTTTGACCTATAACTGGACACACAACTTGCAAGTTTCATAAATCTGACTTTATTATTTTTCTAAATATTTGAAATAAGCTTTTGGATTTGTATGGGAGCTACTCAAACCTGTCAAGCAATTCCATCAAAACTTCAGAAATATGTCTGACCTATAATTGGACATACGACCGCCAGGCTTCATGAACCTGACTTTATTATTTTTCCAAATATTTAAAATAAGCTTTTAGAGTTGTATGGCAAGTACCCGAACTTTTCAAGCAATTCCACTAAAACTTCACAAATATATCTGATCTATAATTGGACACACAACTATCAAGTTTCGTGAATCTGACTTTATTATTTTTCCAAATATTTAGAATAAAACTTCAGAAATATGTCTGACCTATAATTGGACATACGACCGCCAGGCCTCATGAACCTGACTTTATTATTTTTCCAAATATTTAAAATAAGCTTTTGGAGTTGTATGGCAAGTACCCGAACTTTTCAAGCAATTCCACTAAAACTTCACAAATATATCTGATCTATAATTGGACACACAACTATCAAGTTTCGTGAACCTGACATTGTTATTTTTCAAAATATTTAGAATAAGCTATTGGACTTGTATGGGAGCTACTCGAACCTGTCAAGCAATTCCACCAAAACTTCAGAAATATATCTGACCTATAATTGAACACACGACTGCCAAGTTTCATAAATCTAACTTTATTATTTTTCCGAATATAAAAAATTTGCTTTCGAAGTTGTATGGCAGACACCCGAACCGGTGCAGGTATCCCATTAAAATTTTTACAGCATGTGTAGAATATAACTGGAAACATGTGTACGAAATTTCATATTTATAGCTTTATTAGTTTTTGAAATATTTAAAATTAATTCTTTGAGTTGTACGGCACCTACTCGAATCCGTTGTCCAACTTAGTCCAATTACAATAGGGTTCGTCCTTGGCACAAAATAAAAAACTTGTGAAAATTTGGTGTCGATTGCATTATTCATTTTTGAGTTATCGTGCGATCGGACGGACGGACATGTCTAAATCGACGCAGAATTTTACGCTGAGCAAGAATATATATATATGTCCCCACCGCAGATGACTCCTCCAAATAGTTGCAAACTCCATACCAAAGTTAATATACCCTTCACGAAGTGCAGAGCATAAAAAAGCTTGCACCATAAGGTCCCTAATATTCAAATTTTACAAATTTCAATAGATAACTTGAAGGGGGTGGAGGTGGAAAAAAAGTTTTTTCTCACGAAATGAACTATTTGTTAGTGCCTGAAAGTTTCTAAAATTTCAAGGTCTCACAACCTGTGGTCTAGAAGAAAAACGACATTTTTTTTAAAGTTTAGGTATAGTATGCCGCGATAGAAGAAGCAGCACACTGCCTTTCTGCGTCTGCACAATTTGAAAAATGCTTATGTTTTACTGCAACAAATAGTTAATAAAGTTGGGTCAAACCAATGGTTTGTATTGTAGCACTTTTCCCATCAATAAGTGAAAATACTGCTTTCTTTGTAATGCAGTCTTTGAAATAAAGCAAAAATTAATATAAAGTGGGGTTAACGTAATGCTCGATTTTAAGGGTTAATTGTGTGAGTTAAGAAAAATAATTATATTATTTAATGTCATGTAATTATATTTTTTAATGTTTAATACCGTTAGCTTCTTGCGTTTATAGAAATTTGAAAAAGCTTGCGGTTTTGGAAATATAAGGTGCCGAAAATTCAAATTTTACAAATTTCAAGAGGTGATAACTTGAGAGGGGGCGGTGATTGAAAAAAATTTTCTTGTAACGAAATGAAGCATTTATTAGTGTCTAAAAGACCCCAAAATTTCAAGCTTCCACAGGCTGGGGTCTAGAAGAAAAACGCCATCAAAAATTTGGAAAAAACGGACTTTAGATAACGGTAAAATTGAACGGAACGGTGTTTTTCTAAAGTTTAAATGCAGTATACCGCGCTAGAGGAAGCCAGCTACTGTCTTTTTGCGTTTGCAAAATTTGAACAATGCTTATGGTTTCACTGCACTAAATAGTTAAAAAATGGCATTTCTAGAGTTTTGAGGGGGTGTAACTTCTAGAGGGGGGAAGATAGGTAAAAATTTTGTTCTACGGAAATAAGTTTCTGCTAAAGATCTATGTACGTATTAAATTTCAGCTTTCTATCTTCAAGGGTGTAGAAGTTTTGTAAACAGACACAAAACAGATGGACGGACGGACGGACTGACGGACGGACGGACGGACGGAAGGAAAAGTGCTAAAAAATGAAAATACTGCTTTTAAAAACAATCTAGTTATGCACTACACTATTATAATTACTTTCATTCATGTACGAATTTACTTCAAATGTTGCATTCGTTGCTCATTCTGAAGGTGTGTAAATAAAACAAAAAAATCTAAAGAGGCATTAAGATAATACTCGAATTTAAAGGTTGATTTGATGAGTTAGAAATGTGGTTAAATTTAATACAGTTCCGGAAACATAATGTGTCACAAATTTAAATTCTACAAATTTCGGGTTTGATAACTCGAGGGGGTGAAGGTGGAAAAATTTTCTTCTAACGAAATGACCCATTTTTTGCAGTACTAAAGTTGCTAAAATTTCAGACTCCTACAACCTTAGATTTAGAAGGAAAATTATTTCAAAAATTTGGAAAAAACGGATTTTAGATAACGGTAAGTTTTAAAGTCCATTTTGTTGCTTTAAAGTTCAATATGGTATGCCACGGTAGATATTCTGCCGTAAGCAGAAGGTTTCAAGTACTAATCTGTGGAGATCGTTCCATCATTATTTCTTATTAATAACGTAACTAAAAATGGAAGCCTATTATATTATGAATTTATTAATACAACATCATAGTTGTGAAATTAATAAGTAATGTGCTTATTACAGTAATAACTTTAGCTTAATGGAAATTTCTTCATGCAACTGCAGAACAGATGGATGACGTAATCAAAGAAACGAGTTAAAGGTAGAAAAATTAATTAAAAAATTTTTTCTCCTCGAACTGAACTCGAACCATTGACCTATTGCTTTCTAGGCGGACGCTCTACCAACTCAGCTACTGAGGTACGAAGAAATTACCGACGAAATGTTCTTTACATTACCTTATACTGTAATCCACATAATTACTAACTATTCGTTTACATTAACTGCTACAATACAATCTACTATTTGAAACACACAATCACAAGAACATATATATTAATAGGTATTGTGTCTATAACACTAATTATATTATAAATTTACTAATACAACATCATAGTTGTGAAATTAATAAGTAATGTGCTTATTACACTACTAATTTTAACTTAATGGAAATTTCTTCATGCAACTGCAGAGCAGATGGATGACGTAAACAAAGAAACGAGTTAAAGGTAGAAAAATTAATTAAAAAAATTTCTCTCGTCGAACTGGACTCGAACCAGTGACCTTCCGCTTTCTAGGCGGACGCTCTACCAACTGAGCTACAGAGGCGTGAAGAAATTGCCGACGAAATGTTCTCTACATTGCTTTATACTGTAATCCACATGATTACTAAGTATTTGTTTACATTGACTGCTACATACAATCTACTATTTAAAACACACAAGAACATATATATTAATAGTTATTGTGCCTATTACACTAATTATATTATGAACTTACTAATACAACATCATAGTTGTGAAATTAATAAGTAATGTGCTTATTACACTAATAATTTTAATTTAATGGAAATTTCTTCATGCAACCGCAGAACAAATGGATAATCCAGGATGGCAAGCCTATTTTTTTTTTTCTGATTCCGATGTGAATTTTATTCTATTGTGAATACCATTAAATGCTTCTAACACTGCATCTACCTTATCTTTCGGTATTGCCATTAGTAAATCTACATATATGTTCATTATAAGGATTTTGAATTTTAATTTTTTAACGGTTGCAATTATTAAGTGGTTCCTTATTAAATTAGCAAATGAAGAGTTAACTGGACTACCCATCGCTGCTCCATCTACCTGTTGATAAACTTTACCATTATATTGAAAATAACTCGAATCAAACACAAATTCTATTAATTCTAAGAACAATTTCAGTGTCAAGTTAGTATATATTGAAATGCTTCCATTGTATTTTTGTAATTTTAATTAACAACTCTTTAGGAATACTTGCAAATAACGATACAACATCAAGGGAAACCAATATATAATCTTTCGGTAATATGATATTTTTTAATGCTTGAACAAGAGCCTTCGAATTAATCACATTATATTAAATGTTTTTATATGTTCATATAAGATTTTGTGTAAAAATACCCCAATTTCATACGTTGGACTGTTTACACACGACACTACTGGTCTCTCAATTGATCAAAAATGATCAAAATGAACAAAAAGATATAATAATAAAAGATATAATAAGATACATATAATAATAAGAAAAGAACATACAAAAAATGAAAGAAATATTAAAAAATAATAATTATTCAAAATTTTTCTTACATCAAGTAATTAGGGAATACAAAAACAGGGACAATAAAAACAATATACAAGAAACATTCTCGCCAAATTCACACAACACCAAATTTTTTAAATTTCAACATATTCTTGAAATAGCATGCAAAATCAAAAATGTCTTTAAACCATATATGCAAAACAACAAATTCATTTTCTATAACAAAAACGTAGAACACAAACTTTATACAAAACTTAAAGATAAAGAAGACAAAATGAATCAATCACACTTAATATATAAAATAAATTGTCAAGAGTGTGAAGCGTGCTCTGTAGGACAAACAAAACAACATCTTAAAAACAGACTAAATCAACATAAATACGATTGTAAAATACAAAACATTAATAAAACAGATAAACAGCACAAGCACAATATCCTTTTAACCATAATCACACTTTTAATTTCAAGGAAACACAAATAGTAGATAGGGAGAAAATTTGGTATAAAATTAATATGAGGAAAATGCTACAAATAGAATTAAACAAAAACAACATAACTAACAAAACAGATACAAATAACTTAAATTCATTTTATAAATCTGTAATTATGAAATTTCAAAAAATTGAAACAAGCAGTAACCCCAATAGAGTAAACAACAGATGAAAACAACGAACAGCTGATTCGTGATATTTTTATTTTTAGCACTTTTCCAAAAAGTTTTTGAAAAAAAGTGCTTATTAGTTTCACTCTGTCCGTCCGTCCGTCCGTCTGTCTTTATGTCTGTTTACAAAACTTCTACACCATTGAAGATAAAAAGCTAAAGTTTAATACGTACTAGAAACTTATCTCCGTAGAACAAAATTTTTACCTATCTCCCCCCTCTAAAAGTTATGCCCCCCCAAAACCATAAAAATGGCCTTTTTTAACTATTTGTTGCAATGAAACCACAAGCATTTTTGAAATTTTGCAAACGCATAAAGGCAGCGGTTTGCTTCCCCTAGCGCGCTATACTATAGTTAATCGTTATCTAAAGTCACCTTTTTCCAAATTTTTGATTTCGTCTTTCTTCTAAACCCCAGCTTGTACAATCTTGAAATTTTAGGAGCTCATAGACATTAACAAATAGTTCAATTCGTTAGAAGAAAATTTTTTTCCATCTCCACCCGCTCTCAAGTTATTGCCTCTTGAAATTTGTAAAATTTGAATTTTTGGCGCCTTATATTTCCAAAACCACAAACGTTTACAAATTTCTACAAACATAGAAAGCTAGCGGTAAATTCCATTATATTAAAAAATATAATTATTTTTCTTAACTCACACAATTAACCCTTAAAATCGAGCATTATGTTAACCCCTCTTTATATTAATTTTTGCTTTATTTCAAAGACTGCATGAATGCATCATCCTAAATATATGCAATCCTAGAAATAGTTAAATATGAATGAAAATAATTTATTTTAATAGTGTGATAGGTATACATAGACTGTATTTAAAAGCAGAATTTTCACTTGTTGAAGGGAAAAGTACTACAATACAAACCATTTGTTTGATCAAACTTTATTTAATATAGTTTCAGTTTTGTAAGAGTCTAGTTTTGTTCCATTTACAACTTGTGTTAATTTATTTTATTTATTTTTTTATTTATATGTTATTTATTAAAAAAGAATAACTGATGATTTTAACAATTTTAGTAAATTCATTTATTAGAGCTATTGAGTTACTGAATTATGTTAGAATCAAATTAAAATTTTTTCAATAACTTAATGTAAGTGTTTATATAAGAAATGTATGACATATTGTAAAAACATTATTATTTTAGCCCTGATGAAGATTTAAAATTAAATCGAAACGTTGATGAAAAATTAAAGAACATTGTTTTGTTTGTCCTACACCAGACTACACAAAAAATTTTAAATACATATCTAGCTCAGCGTAAAGTTCTGCGTTGATTGAGACATGTCCGTTCGTCCGATCGCACGATAACTCAAAAACAAATAATTAAATCGTCACCAAAGTTTCACACGCTCTTTCTTTAGTGCCAAGGACGAGCCATATTGTAACCGGACCGATTTGGACAACGGGGTCGGGTAGCTGCTATACAACTCAAAGAGTTTATTTTAAAATTTCAAAAAGTAATTAAGGCACAAATATAAAATTTTGTGTGCGTGTGTTCTAAAAATTTTAATGGAATGGCTACACCGGTTTGGGTGGCTACAATAGAAGTCCAAAAACAAAATTTTTGTATTCGGAAAAATAATAAAGTCAAATTTATGAAACTTGGCAGTCGAAGGCCAATTATAGGGGACATATATTCTTGAAGTTTTGGTTGAATTGCTTCACGAGTTCGGTTATCTGCCCCACTTCAAAAGCTTATTTCAAATATTTGGAAAAATAATAAAGTCAGATTTATGTAACTTGGCAGTTGCATGTCCAATTGCAGGTCACATATATCCCTAGTTTTGGTGGAGTGGCTTGATAGGTTCGGAAGGCTCCTATACAAGTCCAAGAACTAATTTCAAATATTTGAAATAATTTCAGAATATGTCTTTATTATAAAATAATAAAGACATATTCAATAAAAAAGACATTCGTGTTCCAATTATAATATTCGTGTCACTAATTCAAATAGCGTAGCTTGTATTGCTGTGATACGTAACACCTGCAGCCGCAGAACTTCGGAAAATTAAATATTTGTTGCTGCAGCAAACGATGATAATTGAGTGACAAACGTCATTCTTAGTTTGGAAATAAAACTAATATTATATTGTCATTTCAAAAGAAAAATTAAGAAAAAGTAAAAAAACGAGAAAAAATAGAGTTGACCATGTTAACTCTGCGATACCCGTACGAATTGCAAATAAACATGTCGTAGATGTCTATGGGACAGACTATGATTTTAAGTTGCCGTATTACCATATTAATCAATGCAACATTTCAGTACTGTGTTTTCAATATTTTCTTATATATAGCTAAACTACTATTGAAGTTGTATGACAGCTACCAGAATTGTGCCCTACTGATATATTTGCTTATGCGAAATTTCAATACCACAGCTATTATAGTTTCCGCGTATAGCCAAATAACTTTTGAAGTTGTGTGGCACCTACCAGTAAGAGCCAAGGAATTTCAACGACTTTTATCAAACACGTTGACCTTACTAATATATTCGCTTGTATGAAATTTCAATATCACAGCTTCCATAATTTCTAAGATATAGTCAAATAAATTTTGGAGTTGTGTGGCAGCTACCCAAACTAGTATCCCGATCATGTCCAATTTTAATATGGTTCTGACTTACTATAGAAAATAATTTGTGAAAATTTCGTGAGCTTAGCTCAATCAGTTTTTAAGTTATTGTTGGCACGGACGGACAGATAAAATTCGACGTTGATTATAAAAATACACTTGAATCTAAATCTAATACCATTATTTCTTAGCGTTACAAGAGGTAAGGCAAATTTAGTATACCATTCGAACATACGCTCGTACTGGTATAAAAAATCCAAAAATAAAAGGAACTAAAAGGAGAAGAAATAGAAAAATTAATACAACTAGTAGAGCTTTCTTCATTTTTTTTTGGTAAAACTACTATTGCTATCACTATTGCTGTACACACGCTGAGCTGCGGCAACGACATTTCTGCGACTTCTAGTATGACTCTCATTGGAAAAGCTTTGTAGCAATGTGAACGGCGCATAAATATAGCAAAGTGTAACAGAGCGATTCTTTTCTCTTTTGGTGCTGTACGTATTTATACATTTTTTTATTGTGGCTAAATTCTAATGAGAAAAAACTTTTTACTTAGCGTCACGTTGAATACACAAATATTCAATGATTAAGGTGCCTACTCACATAATCCGTGAAGTTTCTATAAAGTGGTTTGACAGATTCGAGTAATTGCTATTTAATAAAGATAGCACATTCTAGAGATTTCAAAAACAAATTTTTAAACTCAGATTGCAAACTGCAGGGTATTATTCAGTCGAGTTATACAGACTAATTTCGTCTGCCGCTAGGAGCGTATCTTGACGTCATAGATGCTGTAGGAGGAAGAGCGGGGTCTTGTGGGCGGAGGCTTGCCTTTTGACGTGGTATTGCCTTTTGAAGAAAATTACCAGGAGGCTTGGCTCGCTATGACGGATGTATGTCGTGCAACTAATGTACTTCTTATTTTATTTAAAGAAAAAAATTTAATTTTTTTACTTTTCTGATTTTGTTCTTATTTTATTCCTTTTTTTCTCTTTTTATTAATAAAATAATTGTACATAGAATTTTGATTTTACACTTTTATTATAATTTTTACACTACACTTTTATTCTAATTCTTGCTTAAGCAAAAATTTAGGTGAACTGTACTGTTTTACAAACTGACTACAATTTAATTTTTGTTTTCTAAAAACGAACAGTTGCGTTGGATCAAATTTGCTTAGTATGCATTTTTAATATAAAATAATCCATGTGTAATTTAAATCATGTTTTAATAAACAACTCGCAACGTGGTTCAATTACTCACGTTGTCTAAGCATGATAAATTGTCTCGGTTATTATATATAACTCTCCCTTCGTTTGGGTTAAGATTCTCCTGAATCTTTTTGTTGAAATTTGGTCCATCGCAATTGCTTTTACAATAAAACAAGATTATTATAATAGTTATTATCAGTATAATTAATTTATAATAGTTAATTTGATTTAAATTTTTTCTTGTTTCTAATATAATATCATTGAAAGAATAAGATTGGTTAAAAGTTTTATAATTTAAATTTGGGATTATAAATTTATTTTTTGTTTCTTTAATATCATTATAAAATGTTTGGTTATGTTTATAGTACAGTTATAAAATTTTACGAAGTAATTTCCATTTAAAACAATCTTTCTCTCGTCACAATTTGATGTTAAAATTACATTTTTTGCAAGTTGAACTATCATACTACTATCGTCGATACTAATTATTTTAAAGTTACAATTTTTTATTGTCCTACAATATTTGTTCTGTACACAATGGTCTAATTCGTTCAATTGGTGAAGTGCTTTAGTTTCCTCATATTGGTAAAGTTCGTTATGAAATTCTAAGGTTTTTGTTATTGAAGTGTCTATTAGATTGCAATTATTTTCGTTAGCCACTGGGACTATTAACTTTTCGTTGATTGAGACTAATTTAAAAGGTATTTTGATTAGAAATACCAACCTATTGGTTGTGGTTCTTGAGAATCCTACTTTTAAGTGTTTGAGTTTATCTGCATTTATTTTAAAATTGATTATTTCGTCATGGTTTAGAAGAGAAGGATGAATGATGTTCAGGCTAGTTAGGATAATATTGTCTTGCAAATCTTCGATAAATTTATTTATTTGTTGTATTGTTAATCCCAGGTCAAAACCTGCAATTTTCAGAGTATTTTCGTTCACATTATTCTTAAGCAAATTTTGAAATAATTGTCTGTCTTGTTGAATATTTGTTAGTAATTTATTTATGGAGTTATTCAAGTTATTGTTAATTTGTATCTGTTGGTTCATGTTTTTTATAATATTATGGTCATTATGTTCGATTAGTTGAAGCTGTCGGTTAATAACTTGTCTGTCTTCGTCATCCATAGTTCCAGTCAACCATTTATTAATTGTTCCTAAGAAATTAGCAAGTCCTTGTTTTTGAATACTATGATGACCATTCCTTAAAGTAGCTAATTTGTCTTGTAAACCACCAATTTCATTGATTATTGGCTGGCTCAAATCTGTGTCCAGTAAAGAGGAACTTCTTTTTAATTCGCCTATTATATGCTCCATTTCGTTTAAGTCAATTATATGTAACGAGTAGTTGAATGTTTTTGGTATTTGAATTTGGTCTTTTTGAATACCATTTGTTTCAATTTTCTCTATTTGAAGCTGATTTGACTGTACTAGAGGGAGTTTTAGAAATACTAGAAATAGTGTCATCGTCATTATTATCTGAAAATTTTAAAGGTCGTTTAATATTAATAGGATGTATGTTGGTTAAGTTATATTTTCTAAATTTTGGTTCTTCTTTATGTCGTAGAGACTTATAATTTTTAATATAGCCTATTTGCGATTTTCTGTATAATCTTCTCTATTTTTATTATGCTTAACTAATCGTTTTTCTTGAGATTTAATTAGGTTACTGTATATATTTTCATTTGAGACAAGGTTATTTTCCGCGTTTTCTGGTGTAGTTTTTATTGTACTATGATATAAAGTATTGTAATTTTTAATTGCGTTTAACATTTGTATTCTAACAGGTAGTAATTCTTCTAAGTTTAATATTCGTAATTTTTCCGTTATAGTGTTATTTAGCCTTTCAACGTCGGAATTACCGGTATGGCTATTCGGTTTGGCTAAATGAAGTTCGATATTTTCTTGATTTAGGAATTCTTTAATATAATATTCTTTAATACATATTTTTAAACTCATTATCAGCCACTAATTTTTTTGGTTCTAATGGATAGGCAGTTGCAAATTTTGTAAACTTATCAATAAATATAATGAAATGTTGTTTTCTGTTGGTATATGTATCGACATGTATAATTTGATTTTTTTCATAGGAGATTTCGGTTTTCTTAAATTTAGGTTTTATAGGTTTTCTGTCGTATTTGCCCTTGTTGCAAATCTCACAGTTGTTTGTAAGTTGGTTAATGATTAATTTTAGTTGCTTATGGTAAACTTTATATTTTAAATATTCATATAATGAAATAATTCCAGGATGTTTTTGTTCTTTATGATGTAGAGATACAATTTTTATAAGTTCCTCCTCTGTTTTTATGTCTTGTGCAAAGTAGGTACATTTTAGAAATTTTGTATTGGGAAATTGTCTTATTAATATTTGTTGAATAGAATTATACTCGCTATCTGATACTTGAGTAAATATTGCTATTTTGTTGTCTGATATGTAGGATTTTAGTTTGTTCGTAAGTTCTGGTTCGTTTAAGTCGGGTCTAATGTAAATTCTTCTCTTACCGTATGGTAGGCCTTCGAATTCTTGGGTGAAATTGAAAGTAAATATGAGTTGGGTTTTGAATCTATTGACTATTGTTTCTAAGATAGGAATATGGCCAAGTTGTTCTTCTTCTTGCGAATGTATTGTAGCTTGGAGAGAGGTATTGTCATTTTCGTCATTGTTATTGATTTCGGTCGATTCCCTCCCTTCGTTAAGACTGAACGTCTCGGTCAGGTTTATTTCGTTTTCGTTTGAATTAATACGGCTCAAAAAATTTGCAAGTTTATTGTTTATTTGTTATAATAGAATACCCTTTAGGTATTCTATTTTAATATTGTACTCGCCCAGAGATAATATCCACCTTTGCAATCTTGGATTTAAGTCTTTTCCTAAATATTTAGTATGAAGCCATTTTAAAGCTTGGTGGTCCGTTTGTAGTTCAGATTCCCTCCCGTAGACGTAGGGCGTAAAGTATTTAACTCCTCAAACAAGTGCTAAAAGTTCTTTCTCTGTTGTGCTGTATCTAATTTCGTGATTGCTTAGCGTTCTGCTAGCATAGGCAACAGGGTGGTTGTCCTGCATCAGTACTGCTCCTATAGCAAACTGACTGGCGTCCATATTTATTTTAAATGGTTTATTGAAATCAGGATATTTCAATATGGGATGGGATGTCAATAATATTTTTAATTGTTCAAATGCGTTAATGTACGTTGAGTCTAGGGTGTTTATTTTACAGTCCTTTTTCAGGTATTTAGTTAATGGTTGCGCAATTTTAGCATAGTTCCGTATAAACTTTCTATAAAAACCCGTTACACCTAAAAATGACTTTATCTGTTGTGTTACTGGTAACTTTAAATTGCTTATGTCCTGAATTTTTTTTGGATTCGGCTTAACGCCTTCCCGGGTTAGAATGTGTCCAAGATATTCGGTTTCTTTACATAGAAAATTACATTTATCTACCTGAATTTTTAAATTTGCTTTTCTGAGGGCATTAAAAATTTTTCTTAGGTTCACCACGTGCTCTTGTAACGATGTGCTAAAAACGAGTATATCGTCTAGATATACAATGCAAATTCGATCAATATATTCTCTTAGGATTGAATTCATCAGCTGTTGGAACATGGCTGGCGCGTTTTTCAATCCAAAAGGCATTCGAGTGTATTCGTAATGGCCAAATGGGGTTGAGAAAGCGGCCTTCTTTTGATCTTCGGGTTTCACCTCTATCTGGTGAAAGCCCTTTGCTAAGTCTAAGGTCGTGAAGTATTGAGCGCGGCCTAACTTGCCTAAGATGCTTTCGATATTGGGAATTGGAAACTTGTCGTCGATGGTTATTTCGTTTAGTTTCCCGAAATCAATTACAATTCGCCATTTCTTTATATTAGAATTGTCCATTTTCTTAGGGACAATCCAGAGTGGTGAGTTATATGGTGAATTTGATTCCCTAATTATATTTTGTTCTAACATATCCTTGATTTGTCGGTTTATTTCTTCTTTATGTATTTTAGGGTAACGATAACTTTTACAATAAATTGGAGTATTTGTTTTGTGTTTAATTTCATGTTTTATTTTATGAGTAGATGTTAAATTATCTCCCTCTTTAAAAAATAAGTCTGAGTTTTTTGTCAAAAATTCCCGTAATTCGTTCTTTTCTTCGTTATTTAGATGATTTTGGTTTATTTTGTTAAAAATTTCGTTTTTGGTGTCTAAAAGAGGTTCGAAGTGATTCGCTTCAGCGATATCACGAATGTATTTTATATTTTCAAAATAAATCTTATTCCTTGAACATACTTCCAGATATTGGTTTGCAATATCGATCCTTGCTTCAAAAGGTAATAAAAAGTTGATACCCATAATGGCGTCGTATTTCTTTCTCTTTAGAGGAAATACCTTCCATTCCAATGTTCCTTTTCCTTTTAATTCTATGGGAATAGGAGTAACCATTTTAAGATTTACCTTGTTAGGGCCTCCCAAAGAGTTATAGGTTATGGGTTTTGCTAATTTTTCGGTTTTGAAGGGTAAAATATTAGGTTTTATAAGGCTTGTGTCTGATCCTGAATCAATCAAACAATTTATTTTTACACTATTGAAAGTCAATTTTATTATGGGTAGTTTATTGTCCGAGGCTAGTCTGTAAAATTTACTTCCTCGTTCACTTCATTTGTAGTGTCGATGTTATCAACTTCCATCGGTTCAGTAGTCTGTGTGCGAAAATTCTGTCTAAATTGTCCAGAACCATTTCTGAATTGGTTAAAATTCTGTCTAAACTGTCCAGAGTTTGGTCTGAATCGTCCAGAATTTTGTCTGAACTGTCCAGAGTTCTGTCTAATATTATTTTGTTGGAAGTTTCTAGAGTAGTTTTGCCTTGGGAAATTATTTGTATTGTTGTGTTGAGAAAAATTATTATTGTGGAAATTACTATTTTTATTAAAATTATTATTTCTAGTATTTTTATTGTTATACAAGTTAGAATTACTCGATTTATTATTACTATTATAATTTTGTTTAATTACATTTTCTCTGATTAGGCCAGAGTTCTCTAATAAATTGTATGCTTCTCTAAGCGAATTTATATTTCTATTTAAAATTAGGGAAGCTAAATGAGATTCGATTCCATCTATAAACGTTTTTAATACTACAGATTCGTTATTTTTCGGGGCGAATTCAGATGGTTTATCTGAATCGTATTCATACTTCTCATTTAACTTTCCTAATAGAGATTCTAATTTATAATAAAAATCACTTACTGACGTTTTTCTTACTGAGAATATCTGTTGGTATAAATGATGATATGACTGTTTCACTCCGAAGTTTTTTATAAGTACTTGTTTTATTTCTTCCCAGGAATTATTTTGGATAGTTCTGATCACATCTAGGGCTGGTCCCTACACTTTTAGGTCCCTACACTACCTTGTGGTCGTGCTGCACCCACATTGCTGCTGAGTAGGTTTTGTATCGTCTCCATCTCCCTTATGAACGCTGTTAAAGCATATGATTCGTCACCTCTGTATTCGTGGATTCTTTGAACATCCTTAATAAGATCGCTAATTGATATTGTGAATGTGTTTGGATTTGGAGTTGATGACTGGATGAAGCTTGCTGGGTGTTTGTTTGACTCTGTTGGCTGTTGTCGGTCTGCATGTTTTCGTCGCTATCTCCACTGGTACTATTGGCGTTATAAATTTTCGTTTTAAATTTTTTTGAAATTTTCCTTTCCTTTGGCATTAAATTTTAAGTAGGTAGTTTATTAATTTATTTTATCGATAATATTGATTATGTTTTATTTACACTTCGTATTTTATTCTGATGTTTTAATTTTAAATTTTATTCAGTATTTATTAATATAATTAAAGTTTATATTTAATATAAATTTTCTGATTTATTTAAATTTGTTTATTTGCACAATATTTTGAGAAAAAAAATTTTTGTAATTATAATTGGTTTCTACTTAATTTTGTTCTAATTATTAGTTTTGATATTATGGTATTTTTTGATTTATTAATTCGATTTTTCTAGTTTGTTTTATTAGTTTTATAATTTTAAAGTCGTATTTTAATAGAATACGAGGTTCGATCACTGGATACAAAATCTTTAGATTTGCATCCTACCGTTGACTGCGCCACTAATGTACTTCTTATTTTATTTAAAGAAAAAAATTTAATTTTTTTACTTTTCTGATTTTGTTTTTATTTTATTCCTTTTTTTTTACTTTTTATTAATAAAATAATTGTGCATAGAATTTTAATTTTACACTTATTATAATTTTTACACTACACTTTTATTCTAATTCTTGCTTAAGCAAAAATTTAGGTGAACTGTACTGTTTTACAAACTGACTACAATTTAATTTTTGTTTTCTAAAAACGAACAGTTGTGTTGGATTAAATTTGCTTAGTACGCATTTTTAATATAAAATAATCCATGTGTAATTTAAATCATATTTTATTAAACAACTCGCAACGTGGTTAAATTATTCACGTTGTCTAAGCATGATAAATTGTCTCGATTATTATATATAACTTGCATGTCGGGATGTGGCGGAGGTGTAGGATGTTCTCTGTGCCTGTCCGTTTCTGATGTGGAAGAGAAGACGTGTGTTGGGGGCTTATTTTTACGATGGGCTGGAGGACCTATCGGGGGTGTTAATTGGACGGCTGTTGGGCTTCGCCAGTGAGGTTGTGCCTTTTCTGTTGGCCTAGTGCATGGGCTTCGCGCGGGTGTGCGGGTGGAGCACCCTCTCTTACTACTACTACTACTACTACTACTACTGTTACTATACAGACTTAAATGTTTTTGCTTATTTTAAGTTCATGTTGCCAGTTTGTAGTTTTGCAGCTGTTTACAGTATAAATATTTGCCGCTAAATATTTGAAAAACATTATATAAAATGAATCTGATATCTAAATTCTCATCAGACTTTATCGTTGATTTAATCGCAAAGTTAGTCGGATGTGTAACTGGTACCTAAAAGAAAGAAAAAAATTAAATCCTCAATTTTATATAGTACACAAATTGAACCCAGATTAGCGATAAAAAGAAATAACGTAAACAAAGATAAAATGAAAAAAGAAAACAATCTGATGGGGTCAGCACATAACCGGCCGCAATGTATATTGTATAGATTAGTAAGCATTCCAGAAGTTTATGAAAATGCGTTTTAAATACTTCTTTACAATTTTAAGGACACTAATAAGCTTTTAGTTAATATACCTAGAAAAATATGAATTCGGCTCTTAGTGGAGTCTCATTTTTTGCTGTCCGAACATACTAAAAATTCGTCAGTAACTTCTGGTAACAACCAGAACTCAAATATTGAATTTGAAGACATCTCATCAATTCGTTCGTAGAAATGATAAACAATGGAAAATCTGTAAAATCAGCTTCCGAGCCCTGATCTGAATTTAACTTAATGGAAATTTCTTCAGGCAACTGTAGATCAGATGGATGACGTAATCAAAGGAACGAGCTAAAGGCAGAAAAATTAATTAAAAAATTTTTCTCCTCGAACTGACTCGAACCAGTGACCCACCGCTTTCTAGGCGGATGCTCTACCAACTGAGCTACAGAGGCATGAGGAAATTGCCGACGAAATGTTCTCTACATTGCTCTATACTGTAATCCACATGATTACTAAGTATTTGTTTTGTTTACATTGACTGCTACATACAATCTACTATTGAAACACACAATAACAATAACTGATCTGAATTTAAATATTAAATTTCGGTTGATTATTTCCCTTCATATAAGAGAGATCAGGTTGAAACCTAATTTTTTCCAAAAGTTAGGTTCAAGTAAATCTGTTTAATATTTTCAACAAAATCGGTTTAGCCGAACTTAAGATACTCGCACATACACAGCCCGACAAACCGACCGGTTGCTAAAAATAATTTATTTACGCTTCCCTATCATGAAGAAGTGTATTCCCACCGAATACTCGATATGCGAAATTTGTTACCATCACATAACGTGTCGATATCACTTTTCTGTAATCACATAACCTGTGAATCAAAAGTGTATACAATACCATAGGTAATAACGTAACAAAAAAGTAATTTTCAGGAGAAGCATTTGAAAATGTTTGCATTTTTTAAACCCTCGAACTTTTTATTAAAAACTAGCAGATTTCCGATATAAATATATTTATAATATATATTTATTCTTAAAATAACAAGAAAGTATAAACATATATTTAACTCGTACTGTAACTGCAAATGCTCAAAAAATGCACAGATCAAGACGTTTTACTAATGGAAAACATAGAAAAATATCAGCTCAAGAATTTGACAAATGAAATATTGTATAATGCAGTGAATTGCGCTGAGATGAAAAATTTAACTTTAAAAGTCAATTCAAGTCTTTAAAGTTTTAAGCACAATTTTTAAGCCTAAGTCATTTTATTGTGTTTTATGAAAAAAAAAATTTGGGATAAAAATATAGTCCAAATTTAGTTGTAAATTTTTATATACGTTAGAAGCACTTGAAAATATTTTTTCTAACATATAATCTTCAGCAAGTTGTTATTTTTTTTTTGACTTCTTGAAATGAGAATTCCAAAATTTTTCTGTGAAATTGTTACCTCATTGAAGATTTTACATTATTTTAAAATAAAATCATATTAACATAAATTAGAATTCATTTAACTATGTAAGTAGCCTGGAGGACAATTTTACTATTTATTTAACTAATTCATTTAACTTCACACATATCTTCGTCACTTGAAGAATGCAAGTTAGGGGTTAAATTCATATAAAAGTGATGATACATTTCTGGTATTAAGGTTTTCTGACAAGAGTTTTTAAATATTTTTTTTTTTTGCTTCTATAGGCAGACTTGAAGAATTAAGCTTATTGGAAATCAGCTCGAAATATGGGAATACAACTCATTTGGTTGTTTTTTGCCTTCTTGCAAACAATATTTTGAAATATTTTGCAAATTCATATCTTTGCTTCTTAATTACGGGAGTGTTCTTAGAAATTTTTAACGATCTTATTTTGTTGTAAAATATTTTTCATTGTCAGTATTTGAGCCTCTTTGTAAACAATAATTTTAAAATCTTTTGAAATTTCATGGCTGTACTTCAAAATTACTGGAGTGCTCTTGGAAATTTTTAACGGTATTATTTTGTTGTAAGATGATTTTTCACCGTCTTTATTTATTTCCCCGGAAAATAACTACGTTCACCAAATGTGCTCAAATAAATTATTATAGTAAATTCTAGAACCTGATTTAAATTGAATATGATCGAGCTGCTAATTCGGGTAGTTGTCATACAACATAAAATTTTATTTGCCTATATCTTAGAAACTATGGAAGTTACAGTTTTGAAACTGCGCATAAGGACCCTAGAGGAAAAACCCTATCTAATGCCTTTTGTCCCATGTCTCTAGCCCTTCTAGAAGTCCTCGTACTTTTTGACACCTGAGAAGCAGATATATATATATAATGTAAAATAGGATGGTTTTTGAAGAGTTATACGAAATATAAATAAATTATAGAATTATAAAGTAAAATTCAAGGTACTGCGTAGCCTGGTGGGTAGCGTGGTAGTCTGATAAACTGAAGGTTATTGGATCAGTAGTAACGTGGATATTGTCAGATATAATTTATTTCACATAAATTTTATATGTTACTTAATAAAATTCTACTAGCTAACTTTTCTTTCTTACGTTTAAACACAAACTACTCTGCTTATCATTACTTTTACTTTTTTTTTAGAATAAATGTTTTATTAGAATAAACATTTTATAGCAATAATTACGTTTACCATTGACCTACTAATTTCCTATTACGAAATCTTAAAACCTAATTCATAATTATTATTTTATTGTTGTTTCAAATTCATTAACCAGACTTCATACGTTCTAATGTTTCAAGCAAAAAAATAAGTTCATTCGTCTTTTCGCTTGAAACATGAAACTTTTGTAAAAAAAACAAAACAAATAATGCATGCCAATTTTAATTTTAATAAGAAGAATAACGTGAAATAAAAAGGCACCTAGTGAAATTTAATTAAAAAGATATTACGAAATTATTGGAAGGGTGAAATATTTGAGTTTTCATCAGATTTACAAGCGCGCTGTATTGCTAACATAACAATATTTATGTATATATGAATGTATTAGAATTAAGAATTTTAGAGCTTTTCGCTCGAACAATAAAAGTAAAATTTTAGGTAGATACATACGTACATAAATTGTGTATGTATATTTTTTTAAAGCTTGCTGACGAAACATAATATTCAAAACAATAACAAATGAAGCATTCATATTCAGTTGCCACAAAACATCTGATGTCTTTTATAAAATCTGACATTTATTTAAGTTTATTTCGAATTTTCGACCTTAAGATATATATGAGATCATTGTATTTTCGAATATTATTTATTTCTCGTTCTCGGTTTGTGTTTCTAATAATAAAAAGTATTACTTCATTTGTTGGTTTGCGTTTCTAGCAATATAAAGTATAAAAGAAAAAGGTGTTTTTGTTCTTAAAATAGGGCTATTTCGGGGCTAAAAAGTTTCAATGTCAGATTTCTCTGGGACCCTGGAGACCAAACCCTATCTAATGCCTTTTGTCCCATGACTCTAGCTCTTCTAGAAGTACCCATACTTTTTGGTACTTGAGAAGTAGCTATATATATATAATTAGTCGTGTGTGCTTGCATTGCAAGCCTTGCATGTATTATGCCTGTAGTTTTGAAATTGTGTTCCATTCTGTGGCTGAGATATTTTAAGTTTACTTTATTTCTTCAAAAACACACCCATAATATACAAATAGATATGTTTTTTTTTAATTCATAATAAGTTAAAACTTAAAATAAGAAAAGTTCTGAAAAATAATGACTAAAAAATACATAATTAAACAAATAATTAGTTCCATTGAAATCTCATACCTTTTGAGTAATTTATTTTAGAACTTCGCTTTGAGTTATGTCACATAAAATCGTAAAATATCTTTTACAATAAGCATTTTAAGCGATAAATTACTGTATACGCATAAAATAATTCGCTACTAAAATGCATGCGCGTATGTATTTGGAGTTTGTAATACATATGAATAAAACGCGTGACTGTAGAGTGAGTTAACACCAATAGTAACGTATATAGGGTAATGCCTATTGCATACGATTTCTGTGCAAAATGTCCCAAGTACGAACCCTGAAAAATGGGGTTTGCCAGATGAACTTTTTTTTATTTTTTTAAAATGAAATTAAAAAAACTTCACCCTTACAAATCAATATCAGCGAGTTTCCGTTCTAAATATTTTTTTGAAAATACCCTATTTGTAAAAAGTTTAATGCAATAGAGCATAAATTTCTTATAAAATTTTGCCCTAAAAATATATGGCAACAAGTTTAATGTACACTTATGTTTTGCTTACCAATACATTTTGCAACAGATCGCGAAAAGGATACATAACTAAATGCGTACGTACATACTTATTATAAAACAATGTAGATTTTGTTAAAACATCACAATTTTCTTAAGAAAGTGATTACTTTTTGTTATAACTCACACTTCCAAATATGAATTTACATACATTATTTATACCACCAAAAGTAAATAAAAAATTAACCCTACAGGATGTAGTATCACTTTGTAAAAAACGGTTACAAAGCATCTTGGGAGGTGGTAAAGGGGGAGGGCGGGTAGAATTCTTGCTTATTCTGGGACTCTAGAGGCAAAACCCTATCTAATGCCTTTTGACCCATGTCTCTAGCCCTTCTAGAAGTACCCGTACTTTTTACCACCTGAGAAGTAGCTATATATATATAATGTAAAATAGGATGCTTTTTGAAGTGTTATACGAAATATGAATAAAATATATAAGAATTATAAAGGAAAATTTAAGGTACTGCGTAGCCTAGTGGGAAGCGTCGTAGTCTGATAGCCAGAAGGTTATTGGATCAATGCTTGCCTGGATGTTGTCGTATTTTTCTTTTTTTGGATTATTTTAAAAATTTTTTTTTATTTTGTTTAAATTTTTTGTTTTATTTTTTTTTTTTAATATATAACAGATAAATATTATTATAAAAATTTAAAGAAAATTTCCAAAAAAATATTCTTATAATAGTTTGGAAAAATTCGCAAAAATTTTAAGTACATAAATATGTATGTATGTATATTTTTTTTAAAGCTTCCTGAGTAATTTTTTTTAAGCTTTCTATATGAATTTAATAATATTCAAAACTGTAGAATATATAGAAATAAATTTTAAACACAATTATTATATCATGGGGGTAAACTTACAAAAATTAATTTCTCAAATAAAGAAAAGGTTTAGTCAAAAACAAAATAATAATTTTATTCAAATATGTATGTATGTATGCATGAATATATATATGTATGCATATATGAATGGACTAGAATTGAAGATTTTAAATTTTTTCGTTCCAACATATGAACGTATGTACATATGAATGTATTAGAATCGAAAATTTTGAAATTTTGCTGTTGGAAAAATTAGAAATAAAATTATAAATGCAAACATACATAATTATGAATGGATACCTGTTTTTCTTAAACTGTGGGTAAACATATAGGATTGATTTTTCCAAATAAAGAAAAGGTTTAGTCCAGTGATTCCCAAAGTGGTCTATATAGACCCCCAGGGGTCTACGAAGACCTGCTGGGGGTCTACGAAGGTGAAAAAAAAATTTGGGGGTCTATCAAATGAAAATGGGGGTCTACGAAATGAAAATGAGGGTCTATACAATGAAAAATTCCCTTTTTGAAAGACAATATGCTTTTTCATTTATAAACCAAAAATTCAAATTAAACGGAAAAATATTTTTACGAAAAATTCAAATCAAAAAACTGAAAAACATAAAAAAAATTCAAATTAAAGAAAAAAAAATAAGTGTGTTTCATTTGTTTTACTTTTTTCATTTCGTTTCTTCCTTCGTTTAAACTCCCACTTCAACTGTGTGTGTAAGATAGAAAATTTTTTGTTTTTTTTTTTCGAATTTGAAATTTAATTTCGAAAAGAATAATAAACTGAAATATAGTGGAAATGGAACTGTTTTAGTTGGAGAATAAAAAAATTGAAATTGGCATATTAATTGTTTGTGTTTTTAGATTACTTAGAATGTAATAAAATCATGATTTTTTGAAAAAAAAAGTAAAAATATAAGTTTGTTAAATTAAAATAAAGTGAAATAATATAATTTTGTCTGAGAATTACGGAGAACAGTAAGTACATGCTACATTATTATATAGATATTGCTAGAAAACAAAACTGAAAAGTAAAATTCTATAAAACTTTTGCTATTTTTTTCTTATTTTTAATTTTAATTTTGAAAAAAAAAACATTAATCAGAGTACAAAGTTAACGTTTACAAATTATGAATGAAAAATTCAAATGAAAAGGAAAAAAAAAATTATTTGTTTTTTTTTTTTGTATTCCATTTCTTCTTTCTTAACCCTTCTGTCTATACCCACATACCTGGGTATGTTTTCAAAGTTTGGTTGTTAATAACTTTGCCGTTATGCAACCAAATGAATTTAAATTTCATGAATTTTCAAATTGGACAATTATTTGTGAATTTTTTGCAATATTAGGAAAAAAATGTTTCCCCAAGTCATAGGATATGCCTTAAAAAAAAATTGTCGTAGTATCAACACCTAACATACCCGGGTATGTACATACGTTTTGTATGAAATATAAGGTTTTTTTTTACATTACTTTCGAAATAAAAAATATAAATTGCAGTAACGAAAAATATTTTTATTTCTTAAAAAATTTTTTTTTTTCATTTTTATAAAAAAATATTAAAAAACATAAATTATATCCAGTGCATAAACAATAGCAAAAAATAAAACAATAACAAAAAGAAATGGTTGATTCAGTCTTATTTCTACAGAATATAATAGATTATTTGCATGAAATACATTTATGAATTACGACACTGTGATCATTGCAAACTGGCCGCTCACATTCTACACATGACTTTCTTGTTGGTCGACGTCTTTTCTCCGCCAATGAGCTGCAAAAGAAACAGTTGCCCACAATTTTTTTTCTTCCACTATTATCTCTTTCCGGAACATCGACTGATTGCTCTGGTGTCTGAACATTTATTGGTTCACCTAACACTGCTTCTATAGCAATTTTGCTAGTAAAATTTCGAAACACATTTGAATTTTTCGATCTATTACTTCTGGAAGTGCCAATTGTCGACCCAAATCATATAAAAATTTTCGACGACTATTTGTTGGTCGTTTTATATCTGGGTTGTTTTCGCTATAGATTATGTAAGCAGCAAGTGCACAAACATCTACAATATTATAAAACAAAGCCAGTGGGTATCTCCGAGTTTGACGTTTTGCAGTGTATTCACTCAGCATTTGATCCATTGTGTCAACGCCGCCTTTTCGTTTGTTATAATATAAAATAATTTCAGGTTTATTTTTTGGGCCACATACCGTTGGTGTACTATGCAAACTGCTGAGTAACATTACATTTTTCTTCTTTTTCGGTACATATGAGCACAGGGTGATTTTATTTTTATATACATTTTTTGGAATATATGGCTTATTTTTCTTCAGAGTTCCAACCAAACTAAGATTCCATGACAACAATACTTCATTCAGCTAGTTGTAAAGACGTGAAAAAATTATCAGAAACTATAGTACGACCTGAGCCCTTATACTTTAAAACCAAATCCTTCACAACCCTTTCCCCTTGGTTTTTTTCAGGAGTGGGACAATTTTTGGACAGTTTGTCATGATTTTAAATTACTGACCAATGATTTCAAATTTTAAAATTCAACAAATGAAAACTTTCCACACGTTTACTATGTTAGTTACTAAAATTTTCGTTAAAACTCTACTCAAAAATATCAACAAAAATATAATGGGGATTCCCCGAAAAGAAGCTATGTAACAATTGTGAATAATAAAGAATTATATTTAAGTGATAATTGTGAATAAACAGACATGTCATAAATTTCCGGAAGGTGGCTAATTTTAAAATACTATGAAAGATATGTCAATAAATATACATGCGTAATTCTAAATTCATATAAAATGTATTGCATACCGGGGTATGTTAGGTGTTGACGGAACGTATATATTTTAGGTATAGACAGAAGGGTTAAATTCGAACTTCAACTGATACATGCTTAAAAAATAGAGAAAAATAAAGTTTTTTAACTATATATTTTTTTTGTTTTTTTTGTCACTTTTTTCGTCCGCAAAAAAATATTCAAAAATAAACGGTTGGTTCAGGCAAATAAATACATGTAAAATGCTGAACGTACGCTATTGATGCGTAGCACGCTTTTTCTCTTAATTTCATATATTTTGTTGAAGTCAGCTACACAAAAACAACAAAATATATGAAAGTGTATTACGATTCAATATAGGCTACGTTTAGCATTATTGTACATTTTTTTGCCGTTTGAAATTAAAGCAAATCTTTCGTATTACATATGTATTTTGGTCTCGTGTATTGAATAAAATTTTGTTTTCCAGAAAAGTACTTAATAATAAGTACATAAGTACTTGTTGTTTTGTACTTAATTTTTAAGAAATCAGTATTATTATTGCACTGCCAGATTCTTAAAAAGTTAATGGATTAATTTTGTTCATAGATAACCCCACAGAACATGAGTGAATCAAAAAAGAAATGCAGGCAGTACAATGTTGATTATTTAAAATTTGGGTTTATCCCATCATTATTGGACCAGCAATTGCCATTATGCCTTATATGCAGCAAAACTTTAGGTAATGACGCTATGAAGCCGTCAAAGCTCCAAGATAATCTGAAGAGATGTCACCCTGATTATGTTGATAAAGATTTGAAATTTTTTCAAGGTC
Organism: Condylostylus longicornis; assembly: GCF_029603195.1. Classification (NCBI taxonomy): domain Eukaryota; kingdom Metazoa; phylum Arthropoda; class Insecta; order Diptera; family Dolichopodidae; genus Condylostylus; species Condylostylus longicornis. The sequence continues at coordinate 222,270 of NW_026578104.1, forward strand.
TTAAAGAAAAACTTCGGAACAGACCCACGTTGGATAAAATGTTGGCTTCAACGTCACAAAAAAACAATGATGGGTTGAGAGCATCCTATAATATTTCATTACTCATAGCAAAAACCGGAAAACCGCATACCATTGGTGAAGATTTAATTATGCCAGCTGTTGAAGAAGTTTTAAAAACTGTTCTACACAAGCCTTCATTTGATATAATTAAAAAAATTCCTTTAAGTAACAACACAGTTCAAAGGCGTATCGATGAAATGAGTAGTGATGTTGAAAGCTTCTTGTGCAAATTTTTGAAAACGACTAATTTTTCCATACAGCTGGATGAGTCAACTTTGCCGGGTAATGAAGCTTTGCTATTGGCATATGTTCGCTTTATCATGAATGAAAATATGTACGAAGAATTGTTGTTTGCCAGAAATTTGGTTGCTGATACAAAAGGTGAAACAATATTTAATGTTTTACAGGATTATTTTTTAGAAAAGGAAATTCCTTTGAAAAATATAATATCGATTGCCACAGATGGAGCACCCGCCATGGTTGGGCGTTATCGTGGATTTATAAGTTTTTTAAAAAAAAATGTACCTGGAGTACTAGCGATTCATTGCGTCATCCACAGACAACATTTAGTTGCTAAAAATTTAAATTCAAGATTACATGAATCTCTTCAATTTGTGATCGATGCCGTTAACAGTATTCGAAATAATGCGTTAAATACGCGATTATTTGCGCAGTTGTGTGAAGAAAACGATGAAAATTTTACCCAACTCCTTTTTCACACAAATGTACGCTGGCTTTCAAGAGGATTATGTCTCTCCAGATTTTTTGCACTTTTTGAAACTGTTTTGGAGTTTCTCGAAAGTCATGATGAAAATTTGAAAGAAAACTTAGTAAATAGAAAAACAGATATAGCTTATCCAACTGATTTATTTGCTAAATTTAATGGGGTGAACTTGCAATTGCAAGATGATAATTTAAACTTAATAAAAACCAAATCTATAATCTCTGCATTTCTTGCCAGAATTAAGATAATGAAGCAAAACATCGGACGTTATGAATTTTCCCAGTTTCCTAATTTGTCACCGGAAATATGCCAAGAAGACGATGTTTTAATTTATGTTCAACATTTGGATTCGCTATATTCAGATTTTGAGACTAGATTTGAAGATATTTTAACGCTTGTAATACCCCAATGGATAATTGATCCATTTGGTGAGATTGAGGAAATGGATGTTACCTTACAGGAGGAATTAATTGGAGTTAGTACTAACGAAGAGCTAAAGGTACAGTTTAGAAGGGGATACCAACAATTTTGGCTTCAAAAGGACATACCTGCTACTTATCCTAATTTATGGATTGTTGTAAGAAAGTTTTTAATTGCTTTCCCATCTTCATATCTTGTAGAAAGGGGGTTTAGCGCAGTTATGAATCTCATAACCAAAAAAAGAAACAAACTAGATATTATTAACCGAGGAGATTTGAGGTTAAACCTCACTAAATTAAAGCCAAACATTGATAGTTTATTATCAAATCATCAAATTCATCCCTCTCATTAAATTATTTTTATTTTTTCTAAAAATGTGATGTATTTTAAAAATAATATGTGATAATATTGACCGAAAAAGTTTAATGATATGTATAATATTGAATTAATTTTTTTTTTAGTTTTGCTCATGTAAGAAGTACTTTATTTTTATTTAAGTTTAATTTATATTTTGTTGGTTTCGTTCATGTAAGAATTACTTTACTTTTATTTAAATTTGATAATTAAATTATTTAAATTTAATAACCAAATTGATTATGTTTTTTATTTAACTTTCTAACATCATAAGGGGTACCTTACTGCTGTTAGAAATGTAAATTTTTCAAAGACAATAGTTGGGGGTCTACCAAAAAATGAAAAACACGACAAGGGGTCTACGAGAGAAAATAGTTTGGGAACCTCTGATCTAAAACAATTAATGTAGATGTCTTTTCGGTTTCATTTAACTCTTCTGGTATGCTTGTAAAAAATTCTGTTTTAGCAAAATTTATATTTTGTGGGATTGCAGAAATTTCTGGGTTACACTATTTAATTTTGTCAATTTTTGGATAAACTAATCTCTCTATGTTTTTAATTAAATTACAAACAAATGTTGTTTTTCCACATCCAGATGGTCCTGCAACCATCATAGTGAAAGGATGATTGAAATATATCATTTTTCGATGATGGTTTGTGAATCATTGAAACCAAATATTGATGTTTACAAAATTTATATAAAAACCACAACCATTCAAATAATGTTTTTAATCGTAAAATGGACTTACAAGAGGTAGAAGAGTTTTTAAGCACATACTCTTTTGTTTTATTAAACGAACACAAACAACGAATTAATCACTTATATAAATATATAAAAGAATTTTCTGCATCTAAAAGGATTACATCAATATACGGTAACCATTTTGACCTTTGTCCTTGGGCCTATAATAATTCATTTTGTGGACCAGATACTTGTAACTGTTATACTATAGATAATTATATCACTGAGCTACGACAACTTGTCGACTGGTACAAAAACAATGTCAAGAAAACAAATTGTAGAAGAAATACATAGACCTGCAAGACGAAATTTTCGAAGAAGAAAATTTATTCAAAAAGGTTTAAACGACACCTGGCAAATTGATTTAGTTGAAATGATTCCATATGCAAAATTTAACAAAGGATATAAATATTTATTAACTGTGATAGATACTTTCTGAAAATATGCATATGCAGAACCAGTCAAAAATAAAGATGCAAATAGTGTTTCACTTGCTATGAAAAATATTCTCAAAAGTGCTACAAAAACTCCTAAAAATATTCAATCTGATCAAGGTAAAGAGTTTTTCAATAAAGAATTCAAAACATTGATGGATAACAAAAAGATTAATCATTATAATACATACTCCGAATTGAAAGCATCTATTGTGGAACGTTTCAATCGTACTTTAAAAAATTCAATGTGAAAGCACTTTAGTTTTCAAGGTAATTACAAATGGTTATCAATTTTACCATCTCTCATTGAAAAGTATAACTCAACTTACCACCATACAATCAAGCTTCCACCTAACAAGGTAACCAAGAAAAATGAGAAACATATTATGAAAAATATATACATGCAACCAAAGTTATTTCAAAAACCAAAGTACAAAACTGGAGATTATGTTCGCATTAGTAAACCTAAAGGAAATTTTGCAAAAGGTTACCAACCAAACTGGTCAACAGAGATTTTTAAAATTAGTAATACAAATAAAACAGATCCGATCACTTACACATTACTTGACTATACAAACACTCCGATCTCAGGTGCATTTTATGAACCTGAACTTACCAGAGTAAAAAATCCTGACGCCTTTCTTGTTGAAAAAATAATAAAAAAGAAAGGAAATCAAGTTTTTGTTAAGTGGTTGGGTTTTAACAATAGTCACAATTCTTGGATAAATAAAAATGATATATTGTAAATTTTGTTTTATTTTTATTATTTATTTAATGTATATAATTTGCATCACACAAAGTAGTAAGAACTCTATTAATAATTTATTTGCAATAGTATTTTATACATTTTGCAAATCTCGACTTCCTTGATTGAATTGGAAATTTACATTGTACAATTTAATTTTTCTTCTGAAATATTATTTGCATCAGTAGACAAATTTACACAAATCGTGTCATTTTATTTGTATTTCATTTTTATTAGAAAAATAAAAATTAATCTTAACATACCACACCTGAGCTCTTATTCTTGAACTTGATTTTTCTTTTTCAATAAAAAAAAGCTTTAAAACATGTACACATGTATGTACATATTTTCTTCTTACACTTGAAAATAACCACTATTCTATTATAACAATAACAAGTAAAAAAAAAAAAAGCTTTCGTGTAATAACAAACAAAAACAAACCGGCTTAATTTGCATAATAAACCTGGCGCGCGCATTCCACAAGGTTCAACGACCTTCGGCGTGACCCATAGGTGTGCGCTCTTGCATCTGGATGACCTTCCTATGTCGTGACCTCATATGTGCAATTATTCATTCGTTCATCTGAATCATTGCATTTAGTCATTTATATACCATGTGCACTTCCGGGGTCATGCATGTGCACCTGACGCCACCGGCTGTTAAGTCGTTCACCTCATTTAATATGCAGGAATCCAGTTATAATTAACTATTCAAGCATGCAGGAATGCAGTCATAATTAAATATGCATTAAAAAGGCCATGCACCTAGGTGGCACGCGCCTCATTTGCATAATTATTTTCCCATGCTCAGGTGACCCCATTACTACTATCGATTTTAGCGATTATTTATTTTTGCCACAGATATATTCATATATACATACATACATATATTTGAATAAAATTATTATTTTGTTTTTGACTAAACCTTTTCCTTATTTGGAAAATTCAATCCTATATGTTCACCCCCAGTTTAAAAAAAACAGGTATCCATTCATAATTATGTATGTTTGTATTAATAATTTTATTTCTAATTGTTCCAACAGAAAATTTCAAAATTTTCAACTCTAATACATTCATATGTACATACGTTCATATGTTGGAACGAAAAATTTTAAAATCTTCAGTTCTAAAACATTCATATATACATACATACATACATATATTTGAATAAAATTATTATTTTGTTTTTGACTAAGCCTTTTCTTTATTTGAAAAATTAATTTTTGTATGTTTACCCCCATGATATAATAATTATGCGTTTAAAATTTATTTCTATATATTCTACAGTTTTGAATATTATTAAATTCATATAGAAAGCTTAAAAAAAATTACTCAGGAAGCTTTAAAAAAAAATAGACATACATACATATTTATGTACTTAAAATTTTTGCGAATTTTTCCAAACTATTATAAGAATATTTTTTTGGAAATTTTCTTTAAAGTTTTATAATAACATTTATCTGTTATATATTAAAAAAAAAATAAAACACAAAATTTAAATAAAATAAAGAAAAAAAAATTTAAAATAATCCAAAACAAGAAAAATACGACAACATTCAGGCAAGCATTGATCCGATAACCTCCTGGCTATGAGACTACCACGCTAACCACTAGGCTACGCAATACCTTGAATTTCCCTTTATAATTCTATATTTTATTCATATTTCGTATAACTCTTCAAAAGCCATCCTATTTTACATTATATATATTTAGTTACTTCTCAGGTACCAAAAAGTACGCGTACTTCTAGAAGGGCTAGAGACATGGGACAAAAGGCATTAGATAGGGTTTTGCCTCCAGGGTCCCAGAAAAAGTATTAATTCCACCTGCCCTCCTCCTTCACCCCCTCCCAAGATGCTTTGTAACCGTTTTTTACAAAATGGTACTGCATATGGTAGGTGTAATTTTTTATTTACTTTTGGTGGTATAAATATTGTATGTAAATTCATATTTGGAAGTGTGAGTTATAACAAAAAGTGATCACACTCTTAAGAAAATTGTAATGTTTTAATAAAATCTACATTGTTTTATAATAAGTATGTACGTACGCATTTAGTTATGAATTCTTTTCGTGGTCTGCTGCAAAATATATTAGTATAGCAAAATATAAGTGTACATTAAACTTCTTGACAATATATTTTTAGGGCAAAATTTGATAAGAAAATGTTACTCTATTGCATTAAACTTTGCATTAAACATTTAAGGTATTTTCATAAAAATATTTAGAACGGAAACTAGCCGATATTGAATTGTAAGGGTGAAGCTTTTTTAATTTTAATTTAAAAAAAATAAAATTATCAATAAAAAAAGTTCATCTGGCAAATCGCATTTTTCAGGACTCGAACCTGGGACTTTTCGCATGGAAATCGTATGCCAACGCATTACCATACATAGAAGTAGTGAACTCATTCTACAGTCACGCGTTTTATTCGTATGTATTATAAATTCCAAATTCATACGTGCATGCATTTTAGTAGCGAAATATTTTATGCGTATACAGTTATTTATCACTTAAAGTGGTTATTGTAAAAGGTATTTTACAATTTTATGCGACATACCTCAAAGCGAGGTTCTAAAATAAATTACTCAAGAGGTATGAGATCTCAAAGGAACTAATTTTTTCTTTAATTATGTATTTTTTGGTAATTATTTTTAGAACTTTCCTTATTTTAAGTTTTATCTTATTTTTTATAAAAGAAAACATATCTATATGTATATTACGGGTGAGTTTTTGAAAAAATAAAGTAAACTTAAAATATCTCAGCTATAAAATGGAACACAATTTTGAAAACTACAGGCATAATGCTTGCAAGGCTTGCAAGCACAAATTTACTTGTATCCTTAATTGATTGTACATTGCGAAATTTTATATTCTTAATACAAAACTCAATCATTTTAAATTTTTATTTGTATTTTAAATTCACAAGTGAAATTTTGCATTTTATTAAAATTTGTGGCTCAAAAATTAAGCAGATTATTAGTATTAGTTTTTAAGTATTAGTTTTTATTTTTTTTGTTACATTTTTTGTCAACATAAGTTTATGATAAACTGGAGTTTTGAAATTTCAAAAAAGTCACCCAGTTTGTTTTAAGTTTTGGAGATAAATGTATGATATAAAATATAAAAATGCATAAATTATGCACCATTCATTAATACTTTCCCAAGAATTTTGTGAAAAAAAGTGCTTGTTAAGCGCTCGTCTGTCTATTTCTCCGTCCATGTTTACAAAACTTCTACAGCTTTGAAGATAAAAAGCTGAAATTTAAAATGTACATAGATCTTTAATAGAAACTTTTTCCGTAGAAGATAATTTTTATTAATCTCCATTAAAAAATAACATTAAAAAATATAATTAATTTTTGTTTTATTTTAAAGACTGCATAAATCGTTCATCTTAAATAATGCAATACTAAAAAAAGTTTCGTATTTGAATGAAAATAATTTTAAGAGTGTCGTAGGTATACACAGACTGTATTTTAAAAGCAGTATTTTCACTTGTTGAAGGGAAAAGTGCTACAATTCAAACCACTGGTTTGACCCAACTTTAGTTAAAGCTTGCTGACGAAACGTAATGTTCAAAACAACAACAAATGAAATATTGATATTCAGATGCCACAAAACATCTGATGTCTGATAAAAGCTGACATTTATTTACGTTAAGATTAATTCGATTATGCGAACCAAAAATATGTGAGATCATTATATTTTCAAATATTATTTATTTCCCGGTTTGTGTTTCTATAATGTTAATAACATAAAACGTAAAACGTATCATTTATTTCTTGGTTTGTGTTTCTAATTATAAAAAGTATAAAAGAAAAACGTGCTTTTGTTATACAAAATTTTTTTCAGAAAATCTTAAAATAGAGCTATATCGGGGCTAAAAAGTTCCAATATCAGATTTTTCTGGGACCCTAGAGGCAAAATTCTATCTAATGCCTTTTGTCTCATGTCTATAGCCCTTCTAGAAGTATCCGTAGTTTTTACCACCTGAGAAGTAGCTATATACATATATATAATGTAAGATATGATGGTTTTTGATGAGTTATACGAAATATGAATAAAATATAGAATTATTAAGCGAAATTCAAGGTACTGCGTACCCTAGTGGGTAGCGTGGTAGTCTGATAGCCATAAGGGTATTGGATCAATGCTTGCCTGGATGTTGTCGTATTTATCATTTTTTAGATTATTTTAAAAAATTTTTTTTTTATTTTGTTTAAATTTTGTGTTTTATTTTTTTTTAATATATAACATATAAATGTTATTATAAAAGTTTAAAGAAAATTTCCAAAAAAATATTCTTATAATAGTTTGGAAAAATTCGCAAAAATTTTAAGTACATAAATATGTATGTATGTATTTTTTTTTTAAAGCTTCCTGATTAATTTTTTCAAGCTTTCTATATGAATTTAATAATATTCAAAACTGTAGAATATATAAAAATAAATTTTAAACGCATAATTATTATATCATGGGGGTAACCATACAAACATTAATTTCTCAAATTAAGAAAAGGTTTAGTCAAAAACAAAATAATAATTTTATTCAAATATGTATGTATGTATATATGAATATATGTATGTATGTATATATGAATGTTTTAGAATTGAAGATTTTAATATTTTTCGTTCCAACATATGAACGTATGTACATATGAATGTATTAGAATGGAAAATTTTGAAATTTTGCTGTTGGGAAAATTATAAATAAAATTATTAATACAAACATACATATTTATGAATGGGTCCCTGTTTTTTTAAAACTGTGAGTGAACATATATGATTGAATTTTCCAAATAAAGAAAAGGTTTATTCAAAAACAAAATAATAATTTTATTCAAATATATGTATGTCTATATATATGAATATATGTATGTATGTATATATGAATGTTTTAAAATTGAAGATTTTAATATTTTTCGTTCCAACATATAAACGTATGTACATATGAATGTATTAGAATCGAAAATTTTGAAATTTTGCTGCTGGGACAATTAGAAAAAAAATTATTAATACAAACATACGTAATTATGAATGGGTCCCTGTTTTTTTAAAACTGAGTGAACATATATGATTGAATTTTCCAAATAAAGAAAAGGTTTATTCAAAAACAAAATAATAATTTTATTCAAATATATGTATGTCTGTATATATGAATATATGTATGTATGTATATATGAATGTTTTAAAATTGAAGATTTTAATATTTTTCGTTCCAACATATAAACGTATGTACATATGAATGTATTAGAATCGAAAATTTTGAAATTTTGCTGTTGGGACAATTAGAAAAAAAATTATTAATACAAACATACGTAATTATGAATGTATACCTATTTTTTTAAAACTGCGGGTGAACATATAGAAATAAATTTCTCAAATAAAGAAAAGGTTTATGTTAAAATAAAATAATAATTGTATTCAAATATATATATGTACATATGAATGTAATTTTTCAAATAAAGAAAAGGTTTAGGCAAAAACAAAATAATAATTTTATTCAAATATATGTATGTACATATGAATGTATTAAAATTTAGCATTTTACAGTTTTTCGTTTGGAATAATAAAAATAAAATGTATGTCTGTATATATGAATATATGTATGTATGTATATATGAATGTTTTAAAATTGAAGATTTTAATATTTTTCGTTCCAACATATAAACGTATGTACATATGAATGTATTAGAATCGAAAATTTTGAAATTTTGCTGTTGGGACAATTAGAAAAAAAATTATTAATACAAACATACGTAATTATGAATGTATACCTATTTTTTTAAAACTGCGGGTGAACATATGGAAATAAATTTCTCAAATAAAGAAAAGGTTTATGTTAAAATAAAATAATAATTGTATTCAAATATATATATGTACATATGAATGTAATTTTTCAAATAAAGAAAAGGTTTAGGCAAAAACAAAATAATAATTTTATTCAAATATATGTATGTACATATGAATGTATTAAAATTTAGCATTTTACAATTTTTCGTTTGGAATAATAAAAATAAAATTCTAACTACATACGTACATACATATATTCTGTATGTATATTTTCTTAAAGCATGCTGACGAAACATAATATTCAAAACAATAACAAATGAAATATTAATATTCAGATGTCACAAAACATCTGATGTCTGATAAAAGCTGACATTTGTTTACGTTAAGATTAATTCGATTACCCGAAACAAAAATACGTGAGATCATTATATTTTCATATATTATATATTTCTCTGGTGGTTAGCGTGGTAGTCTCATAGCCAGAAGGTTATTGGATCAATTCTTGCCTGGATGTTGTCGTATTTTTATTTTTTTGGATTATTTTAAAAAAATTTTTTTTTATTTTGTTTAAATTTTGTCTTTTATTTTTTTTAATATATAACATATAAATGTTATTATAAAAGTTTAAAGAAAATTCTAAAAAAAATATTCATATAATAGTTTGGAAAAATTCGCAAATATTTTAAGTACATAAATATGTATGTATGTATATTTTTTTTTAAAGCTTCCTGAGTATTTTTTTTTAAGCTTTGTATATGAATTTAATAATATTCAAAACTGTAGAATATACAGAAATAAATTTTAAACGCATAATTATTATATCATGGGGGTAAACATACAAAAATTAATTTCTCAAATAAAGAAAACGTTTAGTCAAAAACAAAATAATATATTCCTTTATCCTTTATATTACTAGAAACGCAAACCAACAAATGAAATAATACTTTTTATTATTAGAAACACAAACCACGAACGAGAAATAAATAATATTCGAAAATATAATGATCTCACATATATTTTAAGTTCGAAAATTCGAAATAAACTTAAATAAATGCCAGATTTTATTAAAGGCATCAGATGTTTTGTGGCAACTGAATATTAATGCTTCATTTGTTATTGTTTTGAATATTATGTTTCGTCAGCAAGCTTAAAAAAAATATACATACCCAATTTATGTACGTATGTAACTACCTGAAATTTTATTTTTATTGTTCGAGCGAAAACCTGTAAAATGCTAAATTCCAATCCATTCATATATGCAAACATACATATATTCATATATACATACATACATATATTTTTACATACAAAAATTATTATTTTGTTTTTGACTAAACCTTTTCCTTATTTGGAAAATTCAATCCTATATGTTCACCCACAATTTTAAAAAAACCGGTATCCATTCATAATTATGTATGTTTGCATTTATAATTTTATTTCTACCAACAGCAAGATTATACATTCATATGTATGTATATATGTTCATATGTTGGAACGAAAAATTTTAAAACTTCAATTCTAATCCATTCATATATACATACATACATAATATTCCTATATACATACATACACATATTTTAATAAAATTATTATTTTGTTTTTGACTAAACTTTTTCTTTATTTGGAAAATTCAATCCTATATGTTCACCCACAGTTTTAAAAAAACCGGTATCCATTCATAATTATGTATGTTTGCATTTATAACTTTATTTTTACCAACAGCAAAATTATACATTCATATGTATATACGTTCATGTGTTGGAACGAAAAATTTTAAAATCTTCAATTCTAATCCATTCATATTTACATACATACATATATTCATATATACATACATACATATATTTTAATAAAATTATTATTTTGTTTTTGACTAAACCTTTTCTTTATTTGGAAAATTCAATCCTATATGTTCACCCACAGTTTTAAAAAAACAGGTATCCATTCATAATTATGTATGTTTGCATTTATAACTTTATTTCTAATTGTTCCAAGAGCAAAATTTCAAAATTTTCGATTCTAATACATTCATATGTATATACGTTCATTCATATGTATATACGTTGGAACGAAAAATTTTAAAATCTTCAATTCTAATTCATTCATATATACATACTTACATAAATTCTTATATACATACATAAACATATTTTAATAAAATTATTATTTTATAAAAAAATTGTCCCAAGTTTCTAGCCCTTCTAGAAGTACCCGCACTTTTTACCACTGAGAAGTAGCTATACATATATAATGTAAAATATGATAGTTTTTGATGAGTTATACGAAATATGAATAAAATATAGAATTATTAAGGGAAATTGAAGGTACTGCGTAGCCTAGTGGGTAGCGTGGTAGTCTGATAGCCAGAAGGTTATTGGATTAATGCTTGCCTGGATGTTGTCGTATTTTTCTTTTTTTAGATTATTTTAAAAAATTTTTTTTTTATTTTGTTTAAATTTTGTGTTGTATTTTTTTTTAATATATAACATAGAAATGTTATAAAAGTTTAAAGAAAATTTCCAAAAAAATTTTTCTTATAATAGTTTGGAAAAATTCGCAAAAATTTTAAGTACATAAATATGTATGTATGTGTATTTTTTTTTAAAGCTTCCTGAGTAATTTTTTTAAGCTTTCTATATGAATTTAATAACATTTAAAACTGTAGAATATATAGAAATAAATTTTAAACGCATAATTATTATATCATGGGGATAAACATACAAAAATTAATATCTCAAATAAAGAAAAGGTTTAGTCAAAAACAAAATAATAGTTTTATTCACATATGTATGTATGTATATATGAATATATGTATGTATGTATATATGAATGTTTTAGAATTGAAGATTTTAAAATTTTTCGTTCCAACATATGAACGTATATAGTATATATGAATGTATTTGAATCGAAAATTTTGAAATTTTGCTGTTGGAACAATTAGAAATAAAATTATAAATGCAAATATACATAATTATGAATGGATACCTGTTTTTTTAAAACTGTGAGTAAACATATAGGATTGAATTTTCCAAATAAAGAAAAGGTTTAGTCAAAAACAAAATAATAATTTTATTCAAATATATGTATGTATGTATATATGAATGTATGTATGTATGTATATATGAATGTTTCAGAATTGAAGATTTTAAAATTTTTCGTTCCAAAATATGAATGTATTAGAATTGAAAATTTTGAAATTTTGCTGTTGAAACAATTAGAAATAAAATTATTAATACAAACATACATAATTATGAGTGGATAACTGTTTTTTTAAAACTGTGGGTGAACATATAGGATTGAATTTTCCAAATAAAGAAAATGTTTAGTCAAAAACAAAATACTAATTTTATTCAAATATATGTATGTATGCATATATGAATATATGTATGTATGAATGCATAAGAATTTAGCATTTTACAGGTTTTCGTTCGAACAATAAAAATAAAATTTTAGGTAGATACACACGTGCATTAATTATGTATGTATATTTTTTTAAAGCTTGCTGGCGAAACATAATATTCAAAACAATTACAAATGAAGCATTAATATTCATTTGCCACAAAACATCTGATGTCTTTTATAAAATCTGACATTTGTTTAAGTTTATTTCGATTTTTCGAACTTAAAATATATGTGAGATCATTATATTTTCGAATATTATTTATTTCTCGGTTTGTGTTTATAATAATAAAAAGTATTATTTTATTTGTTGGTTTGCGTTTCTAGTAATATAAAGTATAAAAGAAAAAGGTGCTTTTGTTATACAAAACATACAAAAATTTTTTCAGAAAATCTTAAAATAGGGCTATTTCGGGGCAAAAAAGTTCCAATGTCAGATTTTTCTGGAACCCTGGAGGCGAAACCCTATTTAATGCCTTTTGTCCTATGTCTCTAACCCTTCTAGAAGTACCCGTATTTTTTGGCACCTTAGAAGTAGCTATATATATATAATGTAAAATAGCATGGTTTTTGAAGATTTATACGAAATATGAAAAAAAATAGAATTATAAAGGTAAAAACAAGGTACTGCGAAGCCTAGGGAGTAGCGTTGTTTTCTCATTTCTTTTTTTGGATTATTTTAAAAAAAAATTTTTTTATTTTGTTTAAATTTTTTGTTTTATTTTATTTTAATATATAACAGATAATTATTACGAATATTATAAAAGTTTAAAGAAAATTTTCAAAAAAAATATTGTTATAATAGTTTGGAAAAATTCGCAAGAATTTTAAGTACATAAATATGAGCGTATATATTTTTTTAAAGCTTCCTATCTAAGTTTTTTAAGCTTTCTATATGAATTGAATAATATTCAAAATTTTAATTAATACTCAATTAATATTTAATTATTGAATTAATATTTTATGATGTAAGAAAAATTAGTAAAAGAAAACAAATTAAAAAAAAAGAAAGTAATGATTAAACTTGATTAAATTTGTTACAATTTTAGTGGGTAGTCTAAAAGAACAATATTTGTATTGTTGTTATTTTTATTAGGGTTTTAAATATGAATGATGTTTGTATCGTTTTCAGTATTTTGTGTGGATGGAGATGTAACTCCTACCCCCTTAAGATTCGACTCCTAGCAAATACTTTTTAGTTCAACGTTTATTTTAGATTTTCCTACACTTGGCTTTCTGTATAGAATTATTATTACGATAAAAAATGCTATAAAAACGAGAATACCAGTTGGGGCATTGGTGGTAACGTTTTTATACCACCTCCAAGTATTATCGGCTTTTATTTCTTGGATATGCTTAGTACTATTAATATGACTATAGTACAAATTTGCCAAATGGATTTCGTTGACAATTTTTTCGATCTACGGAATATTCCGATCTACGTAAGGCAAGATTTTACTGTAATATTCTGTTTCGGCATTTTTAAATCGAATATAGTTAATGGAAATTTTACAGTTTGTAAATTTAATAATATTATTGCCTTTTACAGGAATTTCTTGTGGATTTTGTCCACAATTATTTAATAGTAAAGTTTCGTTCAAATTTTTTGTAATTACCATTGTATCTGATAACTTTTTGATTTCCGGTGAAGTATTTTTCTGATAGTGACATTTCATTTGGCTTGTATTGAGTAAGTTTGAAATACACTCTTCTTGAAATGATAGTAAATCTTTTTTAACACTTTTCCAAAAATTTAAAAAAAAAAGTGCTTATTAGTTTCACTCTGTCCGTCCGTGGACACTTTTTTTGTTTACAAAACTTCTACACCCTTGAAGATAGAATGCTGAAATTTAAAAAGTACATAGATCTTTACTAGAAACTTATTTCCGTAGAACAAAATTTTTACCTATCTCCCCCTCTCTAGAAGTTATACCCCCCAAAAGCCTAAAAATGCCACTTTTTAACTATTTAGTGTAGTGAAACCATAAGCATTTTTGAAATTTTGCAAACGTAGAAAGGCAGTGGCTTGCTTCCTCTAGCGCCGTATACTACTGTTAAACTTTAGAAAAACAAAATGGCCGTTCAAATTCACCGTTATCTAAAGTCCGTTTTTTCCAAATTTTCGATATTGTTTTTCTTCTAGACCCCAGCCTGTAGAAGGTTGAAATTTTAGGGGCTTTTAGACACTAATAAATGCTTCATTTCGTTAGAAGAAAATTTTTTCCGTGTCCACCCCCTCTCAAGTTATTGGCTCTTGAAATTTGTAAAATTTGCATTTTTGACACCTTATATTTCCGAAACCGCAAGATTTTTAAATTTTCTATAAGCGCAAAAAGTTAACGGTAAATTCCATGACACTAAAAAATATAATTATTTTTCTTAACTCACACAATTAAATCTTAAAATCGAGCATTATGTTCACCCCCCTTTATATTAATTTTCGCTTTATTTAAAAGACTGCATAAATCGTTCATCCTAAATACGAATACATGCAATCCTAGAAATAGTTTCGATTATGAATGAAAATAATTTTAATAGTGTGGTAGATATGCATAGACTGTATTTAAAAGCAGTATTTTCACTTGTTGAAGGGAAAAGTGCTACAATACAAACCATTGGTTTGACTCAACTTTATTCTTATCTCTTTTTTCTCTACATTTTTAAAAATACTTTGCTTACATGCTATTATTTCATTTATATTAGAATTAAGTTCTAAGAAATTATTCTTATTAGCAATTTTTTCAACAATTGTTTCAAAACAAGTTTCTTTGGTATTGACACAACAAAAAAAATCGTATTTTCTTTAAAAAGTACACAATTTTTAATAAAAGGTAGCATATCAATTGCAATATTTTGATCTTTAATTTCCTCTTGCGTTATGATATTTTTGGATAAAATTTCCAATTTGCTTGTGAGAATAATTTCTTTAATATCAGAAATTTGTTTATTTAATAAATTTATATTTTCGTTTATTTCTGTTTTAATTATGAACAATTTTAAATCTTCATTAATTTTATTTATGCTATTTCTAATTCTATCAATTTCATTGTTAATTTGGTTTTGGGTTAAATTTACATGGTTAGTTATGTTTTTAACCTGGTCTGAAATTTGTTTATTTATAGACACTTGATCATTTAAATTATTTATTATTTGAGCGTTATTCTTTTCAATAAGATCAAAGTGTTCTTGAATTTCTTTCCTATCATTATTATCCATGGTTCCAGCCAAGAAACGTAAACCATTCCCAGTCATATTTATTGAACCTCTTTTAGCAACATGATGTGGTATGATACTATTGAAGTCTTCCTTTAGTTGTTTTAAGATATGAAGTAGAGAATTGGGCTTATCGGTTTGTTCATGCAACCGGATAATGTTAAATTCTATTTTGTTAATACTTTCTTCATATGAGGACTTTTAAGGTACCTAAAATAAAGTAAATAAATGATGGTCGGAGTAATAATTAATATTAACTCTCAAATTTAAGTTTTCTTTTAAATTGATTGGTATAGCGTGGTTAAGATTCTTTATTTATTTTAAAATGATTTTCACTAGAATGGGTAATATCTACTTTTTTGTGATTGGGCTGTAATTTGGTTATTCTATTAAGTTTTAGGTAATTAGTACATTTTTCCTTTTTCCTTTTAAGATTAAATTTATTCATTGAAATTTCTTTTAGTTTAATTAATTTATTATGAATGGTCTAGTATTGATCTGGGGTGATCGTTCCGTTGAGGAAATCAATAGGCCTTCGTCCAGTTGACGAGTTAATGGTCTCATTATAAATTTTCAGACTTTTAATTATTGACAACATTTTCAACATTTTTGACAACATTCAAGATCCGAAGATCTTCATTCAATGTATTATGAAATCTTTCGAAATCTACGTTGCTGGTTTTATTATTAGGCGTTACAAAATGGATGTCTACAAATTCATTTTTAGAAACTTTCGAAAATTTAGACTCGTTAGACCTTTTTCTTGATCCGTTATGATTTTGGTTGGCTTCCCAAAGGAACCAATATATTGCAAGATCCCATTTTTCAGATCAATCCAGTTTCTAGAAGCTATAGGTATAATTTGGGCATGTTTTGTAAACTTATCGATAAATGTTAAATAAGGTTTGCCTTTGCTATGAAACCATACGTCCATATGTACCAATTGCAATGGTTTATTTGGGGTTTCCGTGATTTTTAATGGTAATTTCAACGGTTTTCTCCCATATTTTGCTACACTGCATACATGAAAATTATTTATTACCTTCTAAATTTCAATTTTAAATTTATTATAATAAAATTTTTATTTTAAATTGAGGTAAACATCATTAATTCCTCTATGGTTTGATTTGCAATGTTGCCGCATAATAATTTCTTGTAGTTCATTTCTATCTTTTACATCTTGCAAGAGTTTAGAGCACTTATTTAGTCTTAGCAATTTATTTTTTGAAAAATGTTTGACATAAGTATTTTGAAAAATATTATAAACATTGATGTCATCAATCATCACACCTACAATACCTTTACTTGGTATGTGATCTTTCAAAATGTTTGTGAAAATTTCCTCGTTGAAATTGTTGTTTTTAAGTATTGTTCGCGTGTTTTGAATTTCCCTTTTCGATAATTAGTTGTGTCTTATAGAAATTTAGAGGCAATTCGGATATTGGCATATACTCCGAGCTATCCACATCAGCTGAGTGAATAGTTGCTCGAGTAGAAAATGCATCTTCAACACCATTTTCATTTGAATTGATTTCCATTCGTGACAAAGTGTCAGAGACATGATTTTCTTTTCCTTGTAAATATTCAATATCAAAATTGAATTCCTCTAATTTAATCTTCCATCTCTGTAATTCACTATTAGGTTCACTAAAATTGTAAAGCCATTGTAGCGACTTATAATCAGTACGAATTAGAAATTTGCGACCGTATAGATATGGGCGGAAATATTTGGTAGCCCAAACTATGGCAAGTAATTCCTTTTCAATGGTTGAATACTTGGTTTCATGTTCATTAATATTACGAGATTTTTTTTTTAATCTGTTTAAATTTTTTGTTTTATTTTATTTTACTGTATAACAGATAATTGTTATTATAAAAGTTTAAAGAAAATTTCCAAAAAAAATATTGTTATTATAGTTTGGAAAAATTCGAAAGAATTTTAAGTACATAAATATGTGCGTATATATTCTTTAAAGCTTCTTAACTAATTCATTTTTAATTCATTTTTAAGCTTTCTATATGAATTGAATAATATTGAAAACTGTGGTTTGGCATATAGAAACAAATAATAATTAAATCATGGGGCCAACATACAGCAATAAATTTTTCAAATAAAGAAAAGTTTTGGGCATAAATGAAATAATATTTTAATTCAAATAAATGTATTTATATTATGAATGCACCAGAATTTAGGATTTTAAAGTTTTTGATCGAACATATGAACATATGCACATATTAACAATAAAAATAAAATTTAAGTACATGTACAAATTGTGTATCCATATTTTTTTAAAGCTTGCTAACGAAACATAATATTCAAAACAATAACAAATGAAGCTAATATTCAGTTGCGACAAAACATCTGATGTCTTTAATAAAACCTGGCATTTATTTAAGTTTATTTCGATTTTTCGAACTTAAGATATGTGAGATCATTATATTTTCGAATATTATTTATTTCTCGTTCTCGCTTTATGTTTCTAATAACAATAAAGTTGGGTCAAACCAATGGTTTGCATTGTAGCACTTTTCCCTGAGACAAGTGAGAATACTGCTTTTAAAAACAATCTATGTATACCTACCATACTATTAAAATTATTTTCTTTCATA
Source organism: Condylostylus longicornis (assembly GCF_029603195.1). Lineage (NCBI taxonomy): Eukaryota > Metazoa > Arthropoda > Insecta > Diptera > Dolichopodidae > Condylostylus > Condylostylus longicornis. The sequence continues at coordinate 240,763 of NW_026578104.1, forward strand.
TACGAAACTATTCCTATGATTGCATTTATTTAGGGTTACTTGTGTGAATTAGGAAAAATAATTGTACTTTTTAATGGCACAGAATTTACCGTTATGTTTCTGCGTATATAGAAATTTGAAACAAGTAAAAACGTTTCAGTCAGTATAAGCCGATTGAATTATACCCTGCACCTTTCGTTATTGTATAGCAATTACTCGAACCTTTGAAACCATTCTATAGAAACTTCACGGATATATCTGACCTATAACTGGACAAACAACTGCCAAGTTTCATAAATCTGACTTTATTATTTTTCTAAATATTTGAAATAAGCTTTTAGACTTTTATGGGAGCTACTCAAACCTGTCAAGCAATTCCGCCAAAACTTCAGAAATATTTCTGACCTATAATTGGACATACGACCGCCAGGCTTCATGCACCTGACTTTATTGTTTTCCAAATATTTAAAATTAGCTTCTGGAGTTCTATGGCAGGCACCCGAACCGGTAGAGGTATCCTATTAAAATTTTTAGAGCATGTGTAGAATATAATTGGACACATGTATACAAAATTTCATATTTACAGCTTTTTTAGTTTTGGAAATATTTAAAATAAACTCTCTGAGTTGTATGGCAGCTACCCGAACCCGTTGTCCAACTTAGTAGAATTACAATAGGTTTCGTCCTTGATACAAAAGAAAAAACTTGAAAAGTTTGGTGTTGATTGCGTTATTCGTTTTTGAGATATCGTGCGATCGGACTGACGTACATGACTAAATCGACGCAGAATTTTACGCTGAGCAAGAATATTATATATATGTTCATACCGCAAATGACTCCTTCAAGTAGTTACAAACTCTATACCAAAGTTAATATACCCTTCATGAAGTGTAGGGTATAAAAAAGCTTGCCGTTTTGCTAATATAAGGTGCCAAATATTCAAATTTTAGAAATTTGAAGAGACGATAACTTGAGGGGGGTGGAGGTGGAAACAATTTTTTTTCTAACGAAATGAACTATTTCTTTGTGCCTAAAAGTTTCTAAAATTTCAAGGTCCCACAACCTGTGGTCTAGAAGAAAAACGACATTTTTTTTAAAGTTTAGGTGTAGTATGCCGCGATAGAAGAAACAGCACACTGCCTTTCTGCGTCTGCACAGCTTGAAAAATGCTTATGATTTTACTGCAATAAATAGTTAATAAAGTTGGGTCAAACCAATGGTTTGTATTGTAGCACTTTTCCCTTCAACAAGTGAAAATACTGCTTTTAAATACAGTATATGTATATTCACGACACTTAAAATTATTTTCATTCATAAACGAAACTAATTCTAAAATTGCATATATTTAGGATGAACAATTTATGCAGTCTTTGAAATAAAGCAAAAGTTAATATATAGTGGGGTTAACATAATGCTCGATTTTAAGGGTATATTTTGTGAGTTAAGAAAAATAATTATATTTACAGAAATTTTAAACATCTTGCGGTTTCCGAAATATAAGGTGTCAAAAATTCAAATTTTACAAATTTCAAGAGCCGATAACTTGAGAGGGGGCGGAGATGGAAAAAAATTTTCTTGTAACGAAATGAAGCATTTATTAGTGTCTAAAAGCCCCCAAAATTTCAAGCTTCTACATGATGGGGTCTAGAAGAAAAACAATATCAAAAATTTGGAAAAAACGTACTCTAGATAGCGGTAAATTTGAACGACCATTTTGCTTTTCTAAAGTTTAACTACAGCATACCGCGCTAGGGGACACCAGCTACTGTCTTTTTGCTTTTGCAAAATTTGAACAATACTTATGGTTTCACTGCACTAAATAGTTAAAAAATGGAATTTTTAGGCTTTTGGGGGGGTATAACTTCTAGAGGGGGGGAGATAAGTAAAAATTTTGTTCTACGGAAATAAGTTTCTACTAAAAATCTATGTACGTATTAAATTTCACCTTTCTATCTTAAAGGGTCTAGAAGTTTTGTAAACAGACACAAGAACAGACGGACGGACGGACGGACGGACGGACTGACGGACTGACGGACGGACGGACAGATTGAAACTAATAAGCAGTTTTTTTAAAACAATTTTTGGAAAAGTGCTAAAAAGTATTATATATTTGCTGGTTTGCCTTTCTATTAATATAAAAGTATAAAAGAAAAATGTGCTTTTGTTATACAAAAATTTTTTAAGAAAATCTTAAAATATGGCTATTTCGGGGCTAAAAAGTTCCAATGTCAGACTTTTCAGGAACCCTGGAGGCAAAACCCTATCTAATGCCTTTTGTCCCATGTCTCTAACCCTTCCAGAAATACCCGTACTTTTTGGTACTTGAGAAGTAGCTATATATATATTATAATATAAAATATGATGGTTTTTGATGAGTTATACGAAATGTGAATAAAACATAGAATTATAAAGGGAAATTCAAGCTACTGCGTTGCCTAGTGGGTAGCGTGTTAGTCTGATAGCCAGAAGGTTATTGGATCAATGCTTGCTTGGATGTTGTCGTATTTTTCTTTTTGCCGACCATATTGTGTGTACAATATGTAGGTTATGTGATGGCAACAAATTTTGCATAACGAGTATTCGATGGGAATGCACTTCTCCATAGTAGGGAAGTGTAAATAAACTATTTTTAGCAACCTGCCGGTTTGTCGGTCTGTCGGTCTGTGTGTGCACGCGTGTATCTCAAGTTCGGCTGACCGATATTGATGAAATTTTATATGTAAGTTTATTTCGACCATGGCACGGATTGATCAACTTTTGGGATATATCAGGCCTCGGGAGCTGCACCGTTTAGCAGGCCTGTTTTACTTTTTTGAGCATTTGCAAGAAAATATACAACCGATTTACTTGAAATTTCATATATAAGCTTTGCTGGACCGTCCGCAATAACACCTATCTTTTAGAAGAAATCAGGCATCTTCAACTGGACGTTTACTACAGGCCAAATATACATTTTTGTGTATATAAAGAGAAATAATCAATTGATTTCTTTGAAATTTAATATTTGAATTCCTCGTATTAAAACAATCAACATATAAATTTTTTAGAAAGATCAGGGCTCGAAAACTAATTTCGGGCCGATTTTACATTTTCACCATATCTACGGAACGAATTGACGGACTTTCATGAAATTTGATATTTGAGTTCTGATTATGACCAAAACTAACTGGTGGTCATTTCAGGGAATTCGGATAGCACAAAACGAAAATCCACTAAGAGCCAAATTTAATATTCTGCAACATTTTCACTTAACTAGACAATACACATTGCGGCTGGGTAAGATATGACCACATCAGATTTTTTTGGTTTATTTTAAAAAAATTTTTTTTTATTTTGTTTAAATTTTTTTTTTTTTTTTTTTTTTAATATATAACAGATAAATATTATTATAAAAGTTTAAAGAGAATTTCCAAAAAAATATTGTTATAATAGTTTGGAAAAATTCCAAAAAAATTGTAAATAGATTTTAAATATGTGCGTGTTTTTTTTAAAGCTTCCTAACTAATTTTTTTAGGCTGTCTAAATGAATTGAATAATATTCAAAACTGTAGTTTGACATATAGAAACACATAATTATTAAATCATGGGGGTAACATGCAGAAAAAAATTTTTCAAATAAAGAAAAGGTTTAGGCATAAATAAAATAATATTATTATTCAAATATATGCATGTATATATGAATGCATTAGAATTTAGGATTTTAGAGTTTTTCACTCGAACATATGAACATATGTACATATTAACAGTACAAATGACATTTTAAGTACATATACGTACATAAATTGTGTATAAAATATGTGACATCATTATATTTTCGAATATTACTTATTTCTCGGTTTTTGTTTCTAATAATAAAAAGTATTATTAATTTGTTGGTTTGCCTTTCTAGTAATATAAAGTATAAAAGAAAAATGTGCTTTTGTTATACAAAAATTTTTTCAGAAAATCTTAAAATAGGGCTATTTCGGGGCAAAAAAGTTCCAATGTCAGCCTTTTCTGGGACCTTAGAGGCAAAACCCGATCTAATGCCTTTAGTCCCATGAATCTAGCCCTTCTAGAAGTATCCGTACTTTTTGGCACCTGAGAAGTAGCTATATATATATAACTATGTTAGTCGTGTGTCCTTGCATTGCAAGCCTTGAAAGTATTATGTCTGTAGTTTTGAAATTGTGTTCCATTCTGTGCCTTAGATATTTTAAATTTACTTTCTTTCTTCAAAAACACACCCGTAATATGCATATAGATATGTTTTTTCCTAATAAATAATAAGATAAAGCTTAAAATAAGAAAAGTTCTGAAAAATAATTACCAAAAACCTTTGAGGTCTAATACTTTTTGAGTAATTTATTTTGGAGCCTCGCTTTGGGTTATGTCGCATATAATCGTATAATACCTTTTGCAATAAACACTTTAAGCGATATGTTACTGTATACGCATGAAATAATTCGCTACTAAAATTCATGCACGTATGCATTTAGAGTTTATGATACAAGGGGATAAAACACGTGACTGTAGAATGTGTTAACACAAATACTAACGTATATGGGGTAATACGTATAGCAGACGATTTCTATGCAAAAAGTCTCGGGTTCGAACCCTGAAAAATGCTATTTGCCAAATGAACTTTTTTTTATTGATAATTTTATTTTTTTAAAATGAAATTAAAAAAGCTTCACCCTTACAAATCAATATCAGGGAGTTTCCGTTTCAAATATTTTATTGAAAATACACTATATATAAAAAGTTTAATGCAATAGAATAACATTTTCTTATAAAATTTTGCCCTAAAATATATTGTCAAGAAGTTTAATGTAAACTTATGTTTTGCTTTCTAATACATTTTGCAACAGATCGCGAAAAGAATACATAACTAAATTCGTACGTACATACTTATTTTAAAACATATATATTTTATTAAAACATTACAATTTTCTTAAGAAAGTTATCACTTTTTGTTATAACTCGCACTTCCAAATATGAATTCTTACATACAATATTTATACCACAAAAAGTAAATAAAAAATTACCCCTGGCCTAGAGGATGTAGTACCAATTTGGTAAAAAATAGTTACAAAGCATCTTGGGAGGGTGGGTGGAATTCTTGCTTTTTCTGGGATCCTAGGGGCAAAACCCTATCTAATGCCTTTTATCCCATATCTCTAGTCTTTCTAGAAGTACCCGTACTTTTTGACACCTGTGAAGTAGCTATATATATATAAAAACTTGTGGTGTGTGCTTGCATTGCAAGCCTTGAAAGTATTATGTCTGTAGTTTTGAAATTGTGTTCCATTCTGTGTCTGAGAAAGTTAAGTTTACTTTCTTTCTTCAAAAACATACACGTAATATACATATAGATATGTTTTTTTCCTAATATTTTTTAAGATAAAACATAAAATTCATAAAACATAAAAAAGTTCCTGTTTGGAACCCTGAAAAATGCGATTTGCCAGATGAACTTTTTTTTATTGTTAATTTTTTTATTTTTTCAATTAAATATTATTGAAAATTGTGTTTTAGCATATAAAAACACATAATTATTAAATCAGAGGGGTAACATACAAAAATAAATTTTTCAAATAAAGAAAAGTTTAGGCATAAATAAAATAATACTTTTATTCAAATGTATATATTTTTTCTAAAATATGTATTTTTATTTTATTCAAATATATTTTTGTTTTCTGTCTATGTAGATAATTTATTTTCATTAACGGCTTACAAGTACAACTATTTTGAAAACATTATATTTCTAAAACAATTTTGGAATTATATTCATAATAAAAATAAAGGGGTAGGAAATACATTTATCTTAAAGTTAGCTATAAAGTGTGGTTGTCGTGATTTTGGATGTAGTCGTGTGCTCTGTTTATAAAAAATATCTAATATAGATAAACTTTTTCTCAGTTTAAGAAACTTCTATAAGCTTTTAAGCTTTTTTATATCCTGCACCTTCGTGAAGAGTGTATTCACATTGCTATGAAAGTTGTAACCATTTGAAGGAGTTGTCTCTGTCATGGACATTGTATATATGTATATACTCATAGCTACTTCTCAGGTTTCAAAAAGAGAGACATGGGACATGGGGCAAAAGACATTAGATGGGGTTTTGCCTCTAGGGTCCAGAACAATCTGACATTGGAACTTTTTAGCCCCGAAATAGCTCTATTTTAAGATTTTCTGAGAAAGTTTTCGTACAACAAAAGCATGTTTTTCTTTTATACTTTATATAATTAGAAACATAAACCAAGAAATAAATGATACGTTTTACGTTATTATTAAAAACACAAACCGAGAAATAAATAATATTTGAAAATATAATGATCTCACATATATTTGGTTTGAAAGATCGAAATAATCTTAACGTAAATAAACGTCACAAATAAATGTTTTGAATATTTTTTACGTTTCGTTAGCAAGCTTTAAAAAATATACATACAGAATATATGTACGTATATAGTTAGAATTTTATTTTCATTGTTCCAAACAAAAAACTGTAAAATGGTAAATTCTAATACATTCATTTGTCCATACATGTATTTGAATAAAAATATTATTTTATTTATGCTCAAACCTTTTCTTTATTTGAAAAATTTATTTCTCTATGTTAACCCCCATGATTTAATAATATGTGTTCAAAGTTTATTTCTATATGCCAAACCACAGTTTTGAATATTATTCAATTCATATAGAAAGCTTAAAAACAAAATTAATTAGGAAGCTTTAAAAAAATATACATGCATATTTATGTACTTAAAATTTTTGTGAATTTTTCCAAACTATTATAACAATATATTTTTGGAAATTTTCTTTAAACTTTTATAATAATATTTATCTGTTATATATTTCAAAAAAATAAAACATCAGATTTTTTTGGATTTCAAAATAATCCAAAAAATCTGATGTGGTCAGCACGTAACCTACTGCGATGTGTATTGCCTAGTTATGTGAAAGTGTTACGAAGTATTATAAAAATACCTGCTAAATACTTCTTTCCAATTTTTAGGGCATTAGTAAGCTGATATAGTTAACACACATAGAAAAATGTAAATTTTAGTAGAGTTTCGCTTTGTTCTATCCGAACTCCCTGAAATGCTCGCCAGTTAGTTGGAGTAACAAACAGAACTCACATATCAAGTTTCAAGAAATTCCATCAATCTGTTCCGTAGATATGCTAAAACATGTAAAATCGGCCCGCAGATCAGCTTTCGAGCTCTGAACTTTCCAAAATATTTGTATGTTAATTGTTTTATTACGAAAAATTTAAATATTAAATTTCAATCCAGTTGCTGACACCTGTCTTCTTCCAAAATTTAGGAGCTTTCGCGGACGGTCGAGCAAGGCTTATATATGAAATTTCAAGTAAATCGGTTGAATATTTTGTTCAACATGGTCAAAAATGTAAAACAGGCCAGCTAAAAAGTGCAGTTCCCGAGGCTTGATATATCCCAAAAGTTGATCAATCAGTGCCAGAGTCGAAATAAACTTACACAAAAAAATTGATGCGGTCAGCACATAACCGACCGCATTGTATATTGTCTAGTTAAGTGAAAGTGTTACAGAATATTATAAAAATGTCTGTTAAATACTTCTTTCCAATTTTTAGGACATTAGTAAGCTTATAGTTAACATACCTAGAAAAATGTAAATTTGGCTCTTAGTAGAGTTTCGCTTTGTGCTACCCGACTTCCCAGAAATGCTCGTCAGTTAACCAGAACATAAATACTAAATTTCAAGAAATTCCATCAATTCGTTCCGTAGATATGGTGAAAAATGTAAAATCGGCCCGCAAATTAGATTTCGAGCTCTGATCTTTCCAAAAAATTTACAAGTTCATTGCTTTAATGCGAGAAATTCAAATACTAAATTTCAATGAAATCGGTTGATTATTTCTCTCTATATACACAAAAATGTATATTTGGCCTGTAGTAAACGTCCAGTTGCTGATGCCTGATTTGTTTCAAAAGCTAGGAATTTTCGCGGAGGGTCGAGCAAAGCTTATATATGAAATTTCAAGTAAATCGGTTGAATACTTTTTTCAAAATGTTCAAAAATGTAAAACAGGCCCCATAAAAATAAACTTACATATAAAATTTCATCAAAATCGGTTTAGCAGAACTTGAGATACACGCTTGCACACACAGACCGACAGGTTGCTAAAAATAGTTTATTTACACTTCCCTACTATGGAAAAGTGTATTTCCATTGAAAACTCGATATGCAAAATTTGTTGCCATTACATAACCTACCAATTGTATACACAATACGGTCGGTAAAAAGAAAAATATGACAATATCCAGGTTAGCATCGAACCAGTAACCTTCTGTTCATCAGACTACCATGTTACTCATCAGGCTACGCAGTACCTTGAATTTTCCTTTATAATTCTATATATTATTCATATTTCGTATAACTCTTCAAAAACCATCCTATTTTACATTATACATATATAGTTACTTCTCTGGTGTCAAAAAGATACTTTTAGATGAAGACAAGGCTGGAGACATGGGAAAAAGGCAGGAGATAGGGCTTTGCCTCTAGGATCCAAAAAAAATTGACATTGGAACTTTTTAGTCCCGAAATAACTCTTTTTTAAGATTTTATGAAAAAATTTTTGTATAACAAAAGCACGTTTTTCTTTTATACTTTTTATAATTAGAAACACAAACCAAGAAATAAGTGATACGTTTTACGTTATTTTTATTATTAGAAACACAAACCGAGAAATAAATAATATTTGGAAATATAATGATCTCACATATTTTTGGTTCGCATAATCGAATTAATCTTAACGTAAATAAATGTCAGCTTTTATCAGACATCAGATGTTTTGTGGCATCTGAATATCAATATTTCATTTGTTTTTAAGCTTTGATACATAGAGAAAAAAAAATATACATACAGAATATATGTACGTATGTAATTAAAATTTTATTTGTATTGTTCCAAGCGAAAAACTGTAAAATGCTAAATTCTAAAACATTCATATGTCCATACATTTATTTGAATAAATTTTATTCAATAAAATTATTATTTTGTTTTTGCCTGAACCTTTTCTTTATTTCAAAAATTACATTCATATGGACATATATGCATATTTTTGAATACAATTATTATTTTGTTTTTGTACATACGTGCATGGATTTTAGTTTGAAATTATTTTATACGTATACAGTAATTGATCGGTTAAAGTGCTGATTGCTAAAGGTAATTTATGATTTTTTGCAACATAACTCATATATTATATTTTTAGCGACGTTCTAAAATATATTATATTTTGTAATTATTTTTAAGCACTTTTCTTATCTTGAATATTATCGTATTATTTATTTGAGAAAAAACATATCTATAAGCATATTATGCGTGTGTTTTTGAAGAAAAAAGGTAAACTTAAAATTACGCACACAGAATAGAACACAATTTTAAAACTTCAGACTTAACACTTGCAAAGCTTACAATGCAAGCACACGCGATTAGATTGTTGTTAAACTACATTGTAAATTTATTGTATACAATAATTGTTGTAAACTACATTGTTGTTAAACTACATAAAATAAATTTAACGGTTTAGTAAATAAATATAGTGCTCTTAGTTTAAAAATTGTTAGACAGTTAGAAATTTGAAAGTTTAGAAATAAAAAACATGATAAAAATCCGTGCGACTGTTTAGAAAATAAAAATATAAATTTAAAAAAATGCAAAGCAAATTAGAAAACTTCACGGTATTTCAACATGACAACATTATTTTAGAAAATATATCCTTAATGATTAGTAATAAAATATAACATTAATGATTTTAGATCATCTTTTTGTGTTTGACAACTTCTTGCTTAACTTTAAAAATTAAATCTCCTACAAATGAAGTCACCATACGAAATTTAGAATTATTTAAGTATTCACCTGACGATGAATATACATTACCGGAAAATATAGATGACGAAAAGCCACCCACAAATTTTGTCGGTAATGTCATGGAGGCCAAAACATTGACAATTGAAAACAAAAATCACGGAAAAGGAAAATTCAAATACAGGTAAGATATATATTCTTTTTATCACTTTTCCAAAAAAATTTAAAAAAAAATTCGTATTAGTTTCACTGTGCCCGTTCGTCCGTCCGTGGACATGTTTATAAAAGTTCTACACCCTTGAAGATAGAAAACTGAAATTTAATATGTACATAGATCTTTACTAGGAACTTATTTCCGTACAAGAAAATTTTTACCTATCCTTCCCCCTCTAGAAGTTATACCTCCCCCAAAACCCTAAAAATGGCCTTTTTTAAATATTTGTTGCAATGAAACTATAAGCATTTTTCAAATTTTGCAAACGCAGAAAGGCAGTGGCTTGCTTCTACTATCGCGGGCTACTATAGCTAAACTTTAGAAAAACAAAATGGCCGTTCTAATTTTCCTTTTTTTCCAAATTTTTGATGTCGTATTTCTTCTAGACCCCAGGTTGTAGAAGCATCTTTCAGACACTAATAAGTAGTTTATTTCGTTGGAAGAAATTTATTTTCCATCTCCACCTCCTTTCAAGTTATCGCCTCTTGAAATTTGTAAAATTTGAATTTTTGACTCCTTATATTTCCGAAACCGTAAACTTTTTCAAATTTCTTCAAACACAAAAAGCTTCCATAACTTTAAAAAACAATTATTTTTCTTAACTCATGAAAATGACACTTAAAATCGAGCATTATGTTAACCCCTCTTTAAATTAATTTTTGCAATCCTAGAAATAGTTTCGTATATGAATGAAAAAAATAATAGTGTGGTAGGTATACATAGACTGTATTTAAAACCAGTATTTTCACTTGTTAGAGGGAAATAGTGCTACAATACAAACCATTGGTTTTGAAGTGGGATACTCAAAGTGGTGGGATGGTAAAAAAAAAAAAAAAAAGTATTATTTTACCTATTTTTTAAAAAAATAACTGAACAAAATTTACCAAACTTCGGAAGTAAACTAACGAGAACATTTATATTCAAAATTAAATCAACTAAAAATTGAATCAAAAACTGTGCAAATTGTTACCAAAGAAATGCATATACTACTATGTAGTAACGAAAATTTCATTATTAGAAAAAAATTATACGTTACTATTTGAACTTGGTCTTATTTAAAATAACATATATACATATGTAATTTTTTGTTAAAAAAATTTTTAAAATTCATTAGAAAATTTTCTTAAATTTTAAAAAACATGTTCCGGAACGCATTTTTCTCTCCTATTAAGTGGTGGGATGGATTTCCAATTATTTAAAAGTACTGGGATGGCATCCCACTCCATCCTGCCTCACTTCGAGCACTGGTTTGACCCAAATTTATTATATTTTATAAATATTTAGTTACATACTACTACTTAGAAATTTTATATCTATTAGAATGTATGAAAAGTGGTGGTTCAAAAATTCGTCAGAGATGACTTCTTTGAACTTTTAGAAGAATGGTTTCAGGAGGAATAATATCCTTTGTTCACAAAGTTATAACCAATATTTAATAAAAAAACATTAAATCTCGAAAAATAAGTAGCACAAGAAAATCCAATATTAGTTATTAGAGGGGCGAAATTTTAATAAATCTTACTTTGAGCTTGATTAATTGTATGCTTCAGAAGATTGAGATATAAATGATGTAAAAACTTGAATCTTGAACGATCTCTTTGTTATTTTAATTTACTTAATGAAAATCCTGTTGGTTTGCCTGTCTCGTTCATTTGCTCGGAAACTATTGTGACACGGATGAATGTTCGGTGCCGCGTCGGTCGGTACTTTTTGTATCTGTGTCGAGAAATAGTGCGATCTTTATGTCTCGTCTATTGAAGAACTGCGAGCAATAGCATCATCCATCATATCGCCACCAACACAGAGGGTTTAGAACCTGATTGTCCCTATATATCTTACCAGAATGTGCGAAAATTCGAAAAGAAATCTTTCTGAGCGGAACTAACAAGTTAAAGACATTTAATTTGTTAGGTTTGCTTAACTACTTTGTTCTGTTAGGTGACTTTAATTTTTCGTTAATTGGATTTCTTCTGAGCTTGATCTCGGTGTTTAGAATAATAATATTTTTTGTACGTTCAATAGTTATCATCCACGTTAGGATATTTTATTTTGCATGGGGATGGCTGCGGCAGTTAGTGTTGTAGGGGTACTTTGTAGTTGATTTATTAAATATTGAGTTGAGATTGCGATATTATTAATGATAATGTTTTGGATTGCATTTAGTTTTTCTACGATAGCCTTTCTTAATATTTCATTGAGATTACTGCGTTTGTAGTCTATATGCGTCTTTCCGTGTATCCACTATAGTACGCTGGAAAGTTGAGTTCTCTTAGGAATCCCTGAAATTAGGTATGGGGACTTTGTACTGCCTCCAGGTCCTCATTTCATTATTCTGGGTTTGTGGAGGCGTAAATTTATGAACACAGTATTGAGGAAGTTTTTTCCCTTCTCCTTTTTTGTCAAGTTGTTTTTTTCGTTTTCTCTTGGTATACGATATTTTTTAGTCTTAAAAATGTCTTTTTTAAAGATAAAACTCGTTCTCATACGTTATTGGTTACTTTGAGTATTCTTATCGTGTGGGAAAACATAAATGATATGATACTTTGCCGATAAATTTTGGTATCGATTAGTGAATGAGGGGTTGAGTATAAAAATAGATTTCAAAAATTTTAAGGTGAGGATAAAGATTAATAGGAAAAAGTTTTAGCGTAAACCTAAACATATACGAAAAACTAGGAGCATTTTTTGAACAGAACACTAATATCAAAGAGCATACGAGAGTTTTTCTTTAAAAAATTTGTGTAAGATTTAGCTCTAAAATTTCTTTTTAATATTTCGAACGAAATATATTGAATGTTTTTCAATATTTCGAAAAAAGTATAGGTATCTATTTAGGAAGTAGTTCGACTTTCCGTTTGCATCACACTTACTTGTTCGTAATGCATCACTCACAAATATTTGTGTACAAAAAGTTACCTTAGGTGAAAGGGTTAAGAAGTATGTCTTCTTCCATACACACAGGAACTTTTGGGAGATTCTATATGCACAGGAATTTTTGGGAGAGAACACGGAGTACTTGTCTATCTACTTTTTATCATGTACTTTTAAAGACTGGAATTTCTTATTTTTTTTGTATATATAGTGTAGGAATTTTAAAATATATAAATAAATAATAAAAATTTCAAGAGAGAGGATTTTCTTTTTGTAATGCATTACAAGGTGTGAAAATCATATATTCACATTATAAAAACAAAGCCATTTTAAAAAATTTAAAGGCTAAAATAAAAAAATAGTTGTAATTTATACAGGGTGATTTACCAACAAGTTAGGAGCTGTATACCACCGGGTCGGTGGTCGAAAATGAGTTAAATTTTTGCTTGGAACATAGTGTTCAATCGGAACCGTTTCTAAGCTACAGGAACTTTAAGAAAATTTGTATAAGAACCTATAACTTCCGTTCCTAGATATTTCCAAAATATAGAAGTTTCAAATAAAAAGTTTTTAAAAAAGCTTTAAGAGGGCTTTAAATAAAAAACAGCGAGTTACTTGGTTTTACATGTTTTTTTCGAAAATACAAGCCTTCGAACTTTAGGAAAACTCCAATTTTCCTCATTTTTTATATTTTTACTTTTTTTTTTCTACACAATTTCTTATGAATTTTTTGGAAACATCTAATAATAAAAAATTGTCATTTATAAAATTCACCAAGGTATATTCATATTATAATTTAGAAGATTTTTTCGATTAAAAGTTTTCTGTGTAAACTCATAGCAGCACTGCCAAAAATTGAATTTCAAAAAATGGTACAGTAAACATAAAAGTTTTGGCACCACAGGCAAAGGATGGTACACTTTTTATTATTAAGTTGTAGTACTCTACAGCAATTAAGTAATTCCCAATATTAAAATATTTAAAAGAAATATACTTATTTAACTCAGAAAGAAATCAAAATGAAATTTCCAAACAAAATTTGTTTAAGAACTCAAAGTAAAATTTTAAATTAAACTATAAAAAGCAAAAAAAAATGAAAACATAAAACTGTTTTCATTTTTTTTTTTTGCTAAAAATACCAGACTTCTAGACCAAAAAAAAATAAAATTTCTCTTAACATTTTTTTGAGAAAAATATGAACGGCGAAAAATTTTCAACCTCCATCAAAAAAATGTTACATTTTAATAAAAAATGATTAAAAAAATGATATATTTAGTGTACCATCATAAGTCAAAATACAAGAATCTAAAAAATAGTACAACTTAAAAGATTAGAAAACACTAAAATTTGTGTTGTATGATTCCGAAGTTATACGCATTTATACATATGCAGGTACCTTTCTTACCGGTACTTTGTTTTTCAACAGGATGTACCTCGGAAACAAGTATATCTGCACTCCCACCCCCCCAACCTACAATTTTTCGATCAAAGAATCATCCCTGAACTTATTTGCAACCTCATGTGAACCACCCTGTATATTAATATTATTATCTACATTATATTATACAAGCCATATACGATTGCGCAACCATCATGTATTTTTGCTTGTTTATTCATCTTCGGAAAAATAACATAGAAAAAGAAAACGAAAAAAAATTATTCTGAATTCACCCAAAATTTTAAGTATTTATATCATACTATAAATTGTACACAGATTATTGTTTCAGAACTTTTTATTTTTCGTGTTATATTTATTTTCTCATAAATGTAATAAGCCTGTTCACAGCAGAAGTGATAACATACATATTTTATGTAACGTATAATTTACTCATAATATTATTGTTTTGTTATATATTTTCTGCAAAATGAATAAAATCAGCAGAAATATAATTCGTGCATAATCATAATAACGCATATGAAATAAAGAAATATTTAAATAAATAACAACGTTTCACTCAGTCTGAACCGACTGAATCTTTGTTTTTGAAATATCTAGAATTAGCTTTTACGGTTATATGGCAGTTTCTCGAACCTGTCAGATTGTTCCACAAAAACTTCATGAATATCGCAGCTAACCCAAACCGTTGACCGAATTGGAACTTGTGATAGTTCAGTTGTATTTGCTTTATTCGTTTTTGAGTTATCGTGCGATTGGACGCTCTACTTGTCTAAATCAACGTAGAATTATACGTTGAGCAAGAATTTTATATACTCATATCGAAACCGGTAACGGCGCCTTCATGTGGTTACAAACTCTACACTAATGTTAATATACCCTTCACGAAGGTGGAGGGTAAAAAAATAATATATACAATGTACAGTATACAATATGTAAATGTATGCATATGTATATAATAATTAAGGTTCAATATAAGCATTGCATATTATAATATTAGCATTGTGTTGATTATATGTTAACTATAATATTATTAGTTATTACAATTAGTTATTAGAATTTTGTTTATTATATGTTAATTTTGTAATAGTTAATATATTAAGTTTATTTACAATCTAATGTGTATATAATATCTGTATGTTTAGCTTCATTTCTATGTAAGTTTAATCTTGCAGAACATTTCTATGTTTACAGGTTTACAGGTGCTAGAACATTTCTTTACAGGTGCTAGAGCAAACCAACAATGCATAGAGTAGTGAACTTTGTATTTTTTTATTTTGAAACTTAAATTCATGTTCTTTTGAAATCAGTACTTACTGGTTGACTATATCGAACACTGCGGGTATATGGATGTAATTTTTATATTTTGCAAGTCAATGTCTTACCTTATTTAAGTTTCAATTTTCCTTTCTTCATTAAATGAATAACTTATATATATTCATATTCATATTTTAACATGTTGATGGAACTTAACGTAAGTATTTTTTATATTTTTTATGTTCAAGAAACTCAATGTGTTAATTCGGTTTTAATATTTCCAAAAATATTTGAAATTAGTGCAATTTGCATCAGGGTTTTATAGTTTATATTATGTTATTCTTGACAAACAAGATTTACACAATCTCATAAAAGATCTTAAAACATAATATATAATCTATAGTATAAAACAATCAAATAGCATCCCAAAAATTTTCTTATTGTTTTATTTTAATTAGATGAAATAAAAATTGAAACCGTATAATTTCAAGTAGTAAGTGCAAAATAGTTGTGATTGCATGTAAGAAATCAATTTTTTACATCCTGCTCCTTCGTAAAGGGCAAATTCGCTTTGGAATGGAATTTTACTTGAAGGAGTGATTACAAACTTGTCAGGCATATTCTACATGGGGACGGTCCAGAGACGAATATGGGAAATTCAAAATATATGTTGTTAAACTCTTGACCAGCGTTTAACAACATAGAGCTTGCCTTGCCAATGATGTAGTTGTAGTGATTAGCGAATAATAGCTTATTATCAAAGCAAACCCCCAGGTCAATAATTGAATCAACCCTACTAACACTTTGACCATTTAATGCATAATTTGATATTATTGGCTGTTTCTGTCTGCAACAACGCATAAGCGCGCATTTACCGAAGTTGATTTTCAAGTTGTTACTAGTGCACTACCTGCAAAAGTTATCCAGATCACACTGTAGAGAAACTGTCTCATTTACAGAACGAATCTTGTTGAAAATCTTCATATCATCAGCGTAAATTAACACTTCACTGCAATTCAAAACGGAGGCTACGTCCGAAACGAACGAAAAAGGATCTTGTACTTCCTTGCAGAAAAATAAGAGCCAACCCAACTTACAAAATTATTAGGAAGTCCTAATAACCTCAACTTCAAAAGAATTACACTGTGGGGTAAAACGTCAAAAGCTTTGCTAAAATCAGTGTAAATCACATCCGTTTGACAGCCATCTTCCATATTATTTAAAGAAACAGATTAGTCGCTGTTGATTTCTTCTTCAGAAAATCATGCTGACAACTGCTGATAAATAGAACGAAATGAAAATAAACCCAATTACATATCATTAGTTCAAAAACTTTTGAAATGACCGAAAGTTTAGCACCAGGGCGATAGTTTACGACATCACTTATATTACCCTTCTTATGAATCGTTCCAATGAAGGCTACCTTCAAAAAGGATCGAAAAATTTCTGTGGAGTAAAACTTATTGAAAAAAAGCGTAGGCGCTAAAGAAGAAAATCATTACAGGAATTACTCAAAATTATTTCAGGACTAGTAGGGGAAGTTTATTTGCCCAGTACACCAAATCATATTTTAACTTGGACTTTATAACGGTGTTATAAACCAAAACAAGGAAATACCGAGGACAATATAAACTCAAACGACACATTTTCTGAACAACGCCTTTTAAATATTTTCACAAATATGATGTGTGCTCGTTCTAACTAAATTAACAATCTAAATTTACACCTAAGTATTTAAAAGAATCGACACAATCAGTTTCAAAACAACTATTAAAACAATTTAAACTTTTAATATTCAGGGTTTAATTATAACTAAGCTCTTGTCATTTTTAAATTCTAAATTCTGTGCAACAAAATTAAGTTTTTTTTTTTTTTTTCCTTTGTTCACTCCTAGAAGGAGCATAGGGCTAGTGCATGATTTCTCATGCAATAGTTTCATAGCGTCATAGAGTTTAACTAGGTAGGTGACTAGCCTGCCGTAGTTTTATTTATATAAATTATTTGAGGTTATTCATATTTACTGTTCATTTTTCTTAGTTTTTTTAATATCGAATATTACGAATATTTTGAAAATTACTTGTATAATATTTTTTAGTATTGTATATTAAGTTATAATAATATTGAATATAAAACAAAATTAATTTAATAATATTAAAATACAAATATAATTATAAATTACAAATTATGTAAATTTAAAAATAAAATTTTAATGTATTTAATAATAATTGTTAACAACATTTTTAACACAGCGTAATATGAATGAAAATTATATACAATATAATTTTTATTAATTTATTTAATTTTGCTAAATTTTAGCTAGAAAATAGTTAAATATAATTTTTTTTAGTTAATTTTTTTCTGTTTTCAATATTATTTCAGGAACTAAGTTAGTATATACTTACAAGTAATAATGTATGTTGAGTTAAGATTATTAAACCTTTATTACCCAGTATTAGCATTAATGCTATCGTGAGATTTACCAGTGTAGCAAGCTTACTTTCAGTGTATACAAATAAAATATCACACTAAGAACATAACGTTGGTAATCGTTGTTAGAATGTTTAAAAGTAAAGTTAATTATTATTGTTCTAGTATTAATTATAATCAATTCTGCATTTATAATAATAAAGTATATAAGAAATTAATAAAGTCTTAAAAGAAAATTAGTTTGACTTGTAAAACTTTTAAAATTTCGATTCCCAACCTTATATCTTCGTATTCCAACCGATTTTATAAAGTTGTCGAAAATTAATTTTAGTCCGTTACTTCTGAATACGCAGATGTGAATACAAGTGGTAAAAAATTTATTTAAAATATAAATTCTAATTATAATTTATTTATTTAACTATAAATTCAAACCAAAAGATTGCACTATATGAGTAAATCACAAGGAGTGTTAATAACATTAACATAAGAAAAGACAAACTTGAAATCAGCGAATAAAATAGTATTTGGGACAAAACCCAAGGCTGCTCCCAGACCTCGAGAAAAAATTGATGAACGCCACTACGGTAAGAAGAGAAACCCAAACTACTGCGAAAATTCGGTTCATTCGACCCAATATCTATATCCCAAGGCATTGAAGGTAGAACATCAGATGCACGAGTTATTAGATGTTATCACTGGTTTTTCACAACATATTTTTAAGCAAACAATAGTGGTTGAATGATGTTGTAATATGGACCACCCCAACACTTAATTAAATATTCAGGTTTACTATTGAAAAATAATAGCTGGGATGATAATACTGCCTTGACAAATTGTAAAGGCATTTCTTTAGATTAGCGAAATGATTCAACCTATATAACCTATGACCAAAAACTCCAATATACAGGACCTTTCCTATCGACCTTATATCAAAGCACGATCCGTCAAAATGCAAAATGCAATTATGGGAGTAAAACTGGTTTGAATAATTACAATAGGATATTATATAATAATATATTGTAATAGGATATTTATTGAAATAAAGTGAATAATACTTAAATACAAAATCCAAACTATAGTTATTCGCCAAACAGAAAAGCATAAATTTAGTTTTATTAATATTTACAAACCGATGAGGAAACACCACTTTCTGACCAAATTTAGTTCATAACGGCCATCGAT
Source organism: Condylostylus longicornis (assembly GCF_029603195.1). Taxonomy (NCBI): domain Eukaryota; kingdom Metazoa; phylum Arthropoda; class Insecta; order Diptera; family Dolichopodidae; genus Condylostylus; species Condylostylus longicornis. The sequence goes on from NW_026578104.1 coordinate 259,932, forward strand.
AACGAAATCAATAAGTGCATGAGAAACTGGTATCATCAGCGAACGCAATAAGGTTTTCTCTACAATTCTAACTATGAAAACAGGTTATAAAAACAAGAAACAAAATCGGCCTAAAGACAATACGCCAATGTACGCCAATACCAGTAATTTTCAAATTACTAAATTAAGAACCGATTTTAACACTATTTCTTGGAAAAGACTCTTTAATATAATTTTCATTGATGTATTATTGAACATTAAATATAAACAAAAATCTGCAAGCAATTTATCTACTTAAAGTCAGTATTCCCATTGAAATCATTATATGTGTGCATGTATGTGCCAAGAATAAATTATGTAAATTAGAAAGAAGCAAAAAGAAATTTATGAAAAATAAGAAGAAAAAAAGAAGTTAAAGCTTTAAAAGATCTTCAAAAGAATTAATTAATAAATGATTATCACCTTCTTTTTTCCTCAAAAAAATATTCAAATTTCTTAGCCATAAATACGTTATTTGTAGCCTTTTGTTTTGTAAGTTAAAACTTTCGACTTGAAGTTTCCTTAGTTTAAATTATTGGAATTCCTGCAATATCGACATTTCCTACAAGTTTAGGTTTTTTTACTAGACAACTCTAATATATTAAACCTACTTTGACCAAAATTTCTTTTCTTATTTAGTAAAATTTTATCATCCAACAAAGTTTGAGTAGGTGTATACCCTGGTTTAGGGGAACTACCTCTTCAAAAAACTATATTGTCTCTCCATATTTTACCAAAATGTGGAAAGTTTTTGTACCAAAACGCAAGATGTCTACCTGTCGTTGATTTTGTTCCCTACCGATCCCTATGTCGCGGTGAGTGAGATTTAGCTCAATGGCGGTTTTTCTTGAGGAAATCTTTTCTTCCATTTTCTCGGTATGTCGTTGTGATAGGCTTGAGAGTGTTAGTTCACGGAATATTGGTGTCGGTCAAATGGTTATTGTCGTCTGGGGCTATGTCTCTTCCTACATGTAATTTGTATAAATCTGTTTGTGTTAGGATTGGTTTTGCCGATTCAAAAACCGTTTGTATTGAAATTTTTTTGTGGAACGGTTACATCGTTGCTTATGAAGAATTGTCCGCACAAGCTTTTTTTTTGTTAGGTGACTTTAATTTTTATGGCATTGATTCGATTTCTTCTGAGCTGGATGGTTCTGTTGTTGCTTACAATGTCTCCTCTCGTTGGATAACTGATTTTCTGGATATTATCTCATCTTCCGATAATTCGATCTCTATCAGATTAGTGGTGTGTGGATATTTTCTTTTCTTTCGGTAGGTTGATGGCTGATGGTATTGTTGGTGCGCGTTGTAGTTTTAATTTTCGCCCAACAAATTTTGATGTGTTGCGTGGGTTGGTTAGTTCGTTACATATTGAGAATACACTTGTTGTTAATAGTAATGTTAAGGATTGTGCTCAGCTTTTTTACGCTAGACTTTATTATTTTTTTGGTACTACTCCTGTTGTTACCGTGAGGAAACCTTGGTATACGGGAGAGCTTTATTCTCTCGGGAATTGCCGAAACTTATTTTACAAATTGATTTTATAAATTATAAATGTAGGTTCGGCTTTTTTGACCCATCTTCCGACAATTCTGCAAGTATTTTTAATCTTAAATAAATATTGTGCTCTCATGTTATAATAGCTGACATAGTTTTTGTTCATTAGCTTGTCTCAGGCAGAGCAAATGTTTTTTAGGGAAAAATCGAAGAGCTCAAAGTAGCTGCAGCATTTCAGAATTCATTACAGTACGAATTTCGCTAGGAATTAGCCAATTACTAGGATATGGCGTGTCACTAATTCTTACCCTAGTTATTCTAATCTTGGTATTAAGAAGGATGTTCTAAAGTCTATACTTTCTAGAATTTGAATTATGTTTAACTATGGGTTAAACATCAATATTATTGTGACTCAGCTCTTTTTTGTTTTTGTAATTTCTTTCTTGTTTTAGGTTTTGTCGGAACTTAATCCAAAAATTTTATTGTGTTTCTTATGCTAGTTAACCCTTGTTCTTTCCTTCCTGCATTCTAGCTCTTTCATGCAATATTAATTCGCATGATAATTGGATTATTTTGCATAGAACAGAAAGATTAATTGGAGATAGTGCAGGTTGTGAATCTAAGACACACGTAGAGAAGAGTGATGGTGATGCAGTACTATTATTTCCAACAACAATTTGAAGTCAAGAAACTGCATTACAACTACTATACTTAAGAGAGCACCATTTTTCTTCATAAAATCAACTTCATTTTAAGACGAATTTTCACAGCCACCATAAAATGAGGTTTTGCAGAAAATACAGCTAAGTGAGAGTCTCTTAACTCTGTTATTGCATTTACCACGAAATGATGGCATAATTATTAATTTTGAAAGCCTTCTTTTTAAAAAGGTTAAAAAAGAAAAAAACCAAAACTATGATCAAATTTAATTCATTAAAAAAGAATATTTATTCATATATTAAAATACAATATATTAAGATACAATCTTAATGTGCGTTTTGCAATGTTATGTACCCCACAACACTACAAATACTACTCGATTACCGAAAGATATATTCCGTTTCATACCAGGCAAATATTCGTAGATTAACGAAATTCTTTGAAACTTCGATAGAAAAAAATACTTCAAAACTATTGACCTAAAGATTAGATTTCATAAAATCCCTCTCAAATCTTCAGATATCATCAAGACCGTATTCTCTATAATGGAAAATTTGATTTCACTTGCCTACATTTTGGGCTCAAAAACGACCTATTAATTTTCCAAAGCAGTCTCAGCGATATTCTTAGAGAACTCATTGCAAAGCGATGCCACGTGTATTTGAACGATATCATATACATATTTGAATATAAACGAACATTTTTTTTTCTTTTTTCTACTAGGTGAAAAAATCTCGAAAAACGAAGAAGGACGGCGTTACCTATCTTTTCCATCGACAGTGTGGGAATGTGACTCCTACCTAAAAATCACCTAAAGTCTAAAAGACTAAAACTAGTCCTATAGACCAACTGTTACCTCTGCGCTAACTTGGTTTTCCCGTACAGGAATTAAATAACGTCCATAATCAAATTTGTATTTTCTGTTAAATCTAAAGCTCTTGCTCGTTTAAGTATCTCTAGACGAGCCCTATGCATTATAGCGCAACGCTAATTTTATCTACAACCAAAGGAACCCCATATGACGCATAATGGCGCATTTACCATACCCATGGCCAATATTGCAGTATAGTCATCAAAAGTGGCTACCGTAGCATTTTCTATTTGTGGTAAAGCACTCTTGTAAAGCAGGTACAACGTTGGGCCCAATATACTGCCTTGAGGCACACCTGCCCCTGCTTCTCTTACCGTGGAGTGTTCAGCTTCTTATTTAATTTTAAATAATATATCAGTTAAATAAGATTCCGAAATTACTACAAATGGCGCTAGTATCATTTGTTCTAACTTAAAAATAAGGCCTTTGTGCCATACCTTGTTGAATGCCTGTGCTACGTCTAGAAATATAGAAGAACATATTTCCTTATTTTCCAAGATGTTTTCTATAATAAGCGTTATTCTATGGACCTGGTCTATTGTAGAATGGTTTCCTCTAAAACCAAATTGATGGTTTGAAATGAGGTCCCTATGTTCTATTAATGGCTTCAATCCCCTTAATAGCAGTTTTTGCTCTGCGTTTTCCAAGCACAAGGAACATACCCAAAATCCATAGCTGCATTCATGATTTTCGTCAAGTGTTCCAATATATCGTCTGGTAGCTCTCTCAGTACTTCCGCAGTGATAAGATAAAAACCTGGCAATTTTTTCAACTTCAGGGATCTGCCGCAATTTCTAATATTCGAGTATATAATACAGCAGAGTGATCTAAATTAAAATCATAATTATCTTCGAGGCTTAGAAAGTTTTCTGATATTTTTTTGGTTATAAGAAAGTCAATAACATCAGGGATCTTCAATAAGTAGGAGTACCAGTGGAGTGATAGCACCAGCCTAGTTCTTAAAAAGCTTTTCTTAGCTCTTTTCCTCTAGTTGAGGTGATTCTAGATCTCCAATCTGTATGTTTGGCATTAAAGTCACCTCCTACTAGATATTTATTTCCATGTTTGTACGGGAGATCTTTAAAATTATTTTCTTAATGCTGCAATTTGGTGTACAGTATACAGCATCAAGACTTAAAGTCCTGTTTAGGTCCTCAACAGGACTTTGTCTTGGTGCTGTATACTGCTTAGTCTTTAGCACCTAATTTTTATCGCAATAAACTGAACTTCAACTCTTTCAGCCCCCTCCCCCCCCCCCCCCCCCCCCCGTCCTCCAGTCTAGAAGTTATTTCCCTACAAAACCATAAAATTGACATTTTTTACCCATTTGTTGCAGTGAAATCTTAACCATTTTTCCTAAATCGTTCATCCTAAATATATGGAATCCTAGAAATAGTTTCGTTTATGAATGAAAATAATTTTAATAGTAGGTAAAAATTTTAGTCTACGGAAATAAGTTTCTAGTAAAGATCTGTGTACATATTAAATTTCAGCTTTCTATCTTCTAGGGTTTAGAAGTTTTGTAAACTTATCCACGGACGCACAGACGGACAGAGCGAAACTAATAAGCACTTTTTTTCAAAATTCTTTTTGGAAAAGTGCTAAAAACATTAAATTAAGAAAAAATACCGTATTCTACAGTAGAAGTCTACCCTTCAAATTATAAATATTCGAATAACTGAAGAGGAACGGCACAATATACGTGGTGCACTGTTTCCCCGGTTATACAACTGATAATTCTGACGAAATTATATTGAAACCCATAAAAGGGGAAAATGTAACAATAGATTTCCAATATAACATATAAAAATAACATTTTTGCTTTAATAGAAAATTTTGAAAACAATGGAAATAAATTTTTTTTTGTAATGAAAAGATACTATATGCATGATAAGTAATAAATGTCTAGTAAATCCTTTAAAAAATTATTTAACTGATCACATCATCAGTAATGACCAACAGAATAAAATAATATACATAACCGCATCTGGCTTCATCTTATTAAATAACTTTGATGAAAATATTTTGATAAATTCAAATCTTTACTTCATGTGAAACCTAGTGCCCCGGTGGGTTCAGGAGTAGAAATACGTTCAAGATACGGTTAAATCCCTCCCTCCATTGAGTGTGTTTTGGTGTGCTATTATTAGTGACGCCAAATGACTAGAGCCTGGTATTATAATAAGACGTTTGAAATTGTCGTCGATATTTGGTTTTCGCACTCTACCTTCCACTCTTAAGATACCATCTTTCAAAAATGTGCGAAGCTCTAGCATCTTTCTGTTAACAGGCAGTAACTTGCTTTTTATTAGGCAGCTAATTTCTGTATTATAGACAGTTTGATTAAGGAAAACAGTGCAATTTCCAATTCAGTTGTTGTTGGTTGTCCAGTATTCTTCCTTTTTGTATTTTTTGTATTTTTACAAAATCTTTGATAGAAGACACACATATCGGTTTGTAAGATTTTTGCTCCTGACTCTGACTCTAATATAACATCAATTTTTGGTGGTTTTTCAAATTCAGGGTTGGCTAACTCTATTTTTTTTAATGTGCTCCCATTTGTCTTTATGTACTCGTTCTTGCGGCAGGATTTTTGCCGAGTTTTCCAAAACGTTAGCCGTGGGGGTAGCCTAAAAATGTTTAGATTGCTTTGATATAACTGTTATGCTCACATTATTTTTTACAGAGGTTTTTTTTTGCACTGATTTCAGTTATTATGGCATCAATTATTGTTTTTTTTGAGTTGTAATTGATTTGTTACTTTTTTTGATATAAATTCTGTTTTCTGTTCTCAACATGGTCAGACGTAAAAGTCATTCGTAGTTTTACAACTCGAGTCATTATTTTAATTTTATTTAATTTAATAATTTTTTTTACTTTGACCGAATTAACCTTATAACCTTGTGTCAATAACAATATTAAAAAAATTTTTTTTTAAAAATATTATAAAACAAAAATTTTATTCACTTTACACTTTCTTTTCTTTCGCAATTAAAGAAGAGAAATAATAATAAATAACAAATATCAAATAAATAAAAACAAAATAATAAAACAAAATAAAAAAATATACAGTGCACACTGGTAATTTTCGATTCATAAATTACGAAGAATGGATTCCAAATGTTCTGCAGCTAGTTGCCATGGTATTAAAGGCATGGAAGTAGTGTCATGCAAGGGATTTTGTAGAAATTCCTTCCATGGTACATGCCTAGGAGCTCCACGTGGTTGGTACAGTGCATTTTTGGCGAACCATTTCATCTGCACGGATTGCTGCTCGGTCAACAAATCGTTGGACGAGTATTTCTGCAAACTGGAACATCAGATCGATGCAGTAAATAATAATTTCCAGGGTTCAATAGCCAGGAATGTGGACTGCATAAAAAATAACGCGGTCAGCTTCAATGAGATGGAGAGTAATTTTGAAATGTTGAATAAATCGATGTCGAAATTCATGGATGAAATAAAGGTGATTGTGAGAAGTCAAGTCAAAAAGCAGACACCGGATCTCAACTCATCAATCCTTGAGAACAAGATTGACGGGGTTGGGCTAAATCTTGCCGAAAATATGGATAAAATCTTATCGGCTCTGGATACACGTGTCAATCGTATTGACGATACTTCTTATAACTTACTAGCTTCTGCCCAGGATGACATCGCTTTGATCAAGAACAAAATCGATAGTCTCGCAAACCTCGGTGGCATGATAAGAGAACTTAGCTCTCAATTTGACGAGTTGATAAAATTCAATGATGAGAAAATTACCAAAACAATGGACAAGTCCCTACATGCCGAATTGCTTGAGGTATCGAAGGAAGCGATGAAAGTAAACACTGAATCTGACATCAACCCAAGCGAACCATTAAGCGTTGCTCATTCCAAAAATTATCTGGTTGGCCTTAAACCTCCTGCCACCGTTGCCCTGCCTATTTTTAACTGTTGGATCTCCAAATTATCTTTAGATACCACAGAAAATAGTCTGAAGGATTTCTTACGTACCAAATTCAAATGTACAGAGGTAGTTTGTAAGAAAATTACGCCGGCGTTTCTCAAGCAGAAGGCAAAATATCTCACCTTTAAAGCCAGCGTACCAAGGTCTAAACTAAGGAAAATTCTAAATCGTAAGCATTGGCAAGCAGGTACTCTTTTGGAAAAATTTTTCGATAAGTCTAACATTAAAGTTAAGAATAAACTGCACGACACTAATTCTACTAACAGTAACTTTATTAATAATAATAGAAATAGACTTGACAGTAGAAAAAAGAAAAACAATAGAGACACAAATTTTATCAATAACAATTTCAACAAAATTATTAAAAAACAACAATAACAGAAATGAAAATAAGAAAAACAATGACAAGATTAATAAAAATAAAGGCAGCAATAAAAGGAATAATAATAATAATAATAATAATAATAATAATAATAATAATAATAATAATAATAATATTAATAATAATAATAATAAAAATAATAACAATAATAATAATAATAATAATAATAATAATAATAATAATAATAATAATAATAATAATAAAAATAATAATAATAATAATAACAATAATAATAATAATAATGATAATAATAATAATAATAATAATAAAAATAATATTGATAATAATAACAATACCAGCAATAAGAAGAATAATAATAATAATTATAGTATTAATATTAATGACAATAATAATAATAGCAATAATAATACTAATAGTAATGACAGTAATAATAATGACGGTAATAATAATATTATTAGCAATAATACAGACAATCATATGAATAATGGTGCCAATAACAATAATATTGGCAAGTATTCAAATTTCATCCAGGGCGAAACATTCAACAGGACCGTAAAAGCTCAAACTCGTAAAAGTAGCGAGACCAATGCGGCGACTATTCAAACTACTCCAATTCCCATCTTGCCTTCACAATCTTTTATAGATCCACTTGTTCCACCAGTTGTTCGTATGACAAAAAAGGCAGTTGAGGCTGGTGACAGTACGTACATTTTGTCTCGCTTTAGAGACAGGGTTGTCTATGAAAACGTTAAGCTTTATCTGGCTTACTTACATGACGCGGCGGACACAGTGCATCATGACGGCAAGACTCAGTTCAGCATAAAAGTTTTCATAGAAAGTGAGGGTCTCCCTTCTGATTACACTCTCCTCCTGAGACTGTACAAAAGGTTTCATGTTACTTTAAATATGCAACCTGAAAGTGTCGAGAAGGACCTACAGACTTGTCGGAAACACATGAAGAGTAAATGGGTTGATTACTTACAAAGAATGAGGGAATCAAACGATAGGTTTTTTCTTCCGTCGGGATCCTCTAAATCACCATCAAAATGGTTTAAATAGTGACGGACTCACCCTTAAAGCCTCCCATAGTAGTCTTGTGACCATTCGTCCCATCAAATCATCTGTTTTCCCTAACATATTTTACCATAATTGCAGCGGTTAAAGAGGAAAGCTTAAAAATCTCTTTATTGACGCTAAATCTTGCAATTTCAATATTTTAACTCTTACGGAAACGTGGTTGAACGATTCTTTCAAAAATGAGGAAATACTTGACAGTAATTGGTCTGCATACAGAAAAGATCGTGATTATACAACTACTGGTCAATCCAGGGGTCGGGGCGTTTTGATCGCCGTCAATAATCGGTTACCAAACCAATTGGTATCCACTTCAGTTTTTTCCACATTCGACCATCAATTTATCAAAATATGCTCAGGTAGAATCTATACCTATGTGGGAGTGGTTTACTTTCCCCCTGATTCTGACGAGTCCTCTTATAACGATTTCTTTACCATATGTAACGAAATATTTTCACAAATGCATGAGGATGATCAGATAGTTGTTCTAGGTGATTTTAATCGGTCGGCTTTTTCGTTTATCAACGATGAATATGATAACCATCTTCTTCCAGTCAACTTCATGGAAGACATCGATTTTAATCTCATTAGTACGTTCTATGGGAACGACTTGCAGCAGGTGGTACGTTACCCAAATGAGAGAGGTAATTGGTTGGACTTAGCTTTCTCAAATGCCTATGACAGAATACGGGTCCGACTTACAACAGACGAAGAGAACCTTTTCAAAAATTCTATTCATCATAATGCAATTGTTCTCGAATTTCCTAATAACAAACTTAAGTTCTCTAAATCTTACAATAAAGAGATTGTATATGATTTTCTTAACGCCGACTACAACAGCATCAATTATGCTCTTAGCTTAATTAATTGGAATGATATGTTCCATCAGGACAATTTAGACAATATTATCTCCGATTTTTACTCTATTTTGTTCAGATTAATGGACGCCCATGTTCCAAGAATCTTTAAAAAGGATAGACTGGCGGAACCATGGTTGGACCGTAATTTAAGACAATTACGTAATCGGAGAAATAAATTATACAATAAAATTAAGCATTCTAGGGACAATAACTCACTTATTAATGAATATAATGAGTTGGCGAATGAATTCAAAAATAAATCCATATTATATTTATATCCAAAATATAGGCAGCTCGATTTTGGGGAACCCGAAAAGATTTTTTGACTTTGTTAACTCCAAACGTAAATCGTGGGGATATCCGAGCTCCATGAGCAAGAACGGGTTGCAATTTTATTACCCATAATTTTCAACAAACTTATAGATTAGATTCTCTTTCTAATTATGTCTATACCCCCACTAGTATAGATAACGGTCATCCCCTTTTTAAAGATGTTCATCTTTCAGTTGACAACGTACTTCAGGGTATTTGTGACTTAGAAATCAATAAAGGACCTGGACCGGACCTTATACCGCCTATACTTCTTCATAACTGTAGACACAATTTATCATATCCGCTTACTTTGATTTTTAACAAATCATTATCCTCTGGTTTTTTCCCGTCAATATGGAAAACTTCATACCTCATCCCTATTCATAAAAAGGGGGATAAGACTGCGGGTGAAAACTATAGGGGAATTGCCATTCAATCTGTCATTCCTAAATTACTTGAAAAATTGCACCCATTGTTAACCCATTACTAAATAATGAGCAACACGGCTTTAGGACTGGTCGCTCTACGACCACCAACCTTTCAATTTTTACATCCGATATTCTTTCGTTTATGGAAAGAGGGTTTCAAGTAGATGCGATATATATAGACTTCAGCAAAACTTTTGATCGCATTGATCACATTGTCTTAGAGCATAAGCTAAGACAATTTGGTTTTTGGAACCCACTATTGGGATGGTTAAAATCTTACTTCACTGAAAGCATCCAATTTGTCAAGTTCCAGGGTGTTAAGTCGAAACCTATCCATGTCTACTCTGGAGTTCCCCAAGGAAGTCATTTAGGCCCTATTCTTTTCAATATCTTCATTTCTGACCTCTCTTAGTGTTTGGCGGGTGTTCCGCATCTGATTTATGCTGATGATCTGAAAATGTATCATATTGTAAAGAATATTTCTGATACTAATTATCTCCAATTAAAGTTAGAACATCTAAATTCTTGGTGCGAGACTAATAAATTAGATCTTAACGTTAAAAAATGTTATGTTATTAGTTTTTCACGTAAGCGTTCAAACCTCTTTCAAGAATATTCACTTCAAAACTACACTTTAGAACGCGTTGACCATATTACTGATCTAGGTATTATTATGGACAGTAAACTCAATTTCAATTTTCATTATGATTCTATTTTTCTAAAGCAAAATTTTAAAGTAATTTTTCTTCCGTGCGACAATCTTTTGTACAATCTGGTTTTGAATATGTGATGTATAAGCCATTCATAAACATATTTATGTTGTGTATTTATATATGTATATGATAATTGATTGATATATGTACATACATAAATTAATCGTGTGTGCCTGCATTGAGAGCCTTGCAAGTATTATGTCTGTACTTTCGAAATTGTGTTCCATTCTGAGTGAGATATTTTAAGTTTACTGTTTTTCTTCAAAAACACATCCGTAATCTAATCATAGATATGGTTTTTTCCTTATCAATAATAAGATAAAACTTAAAATAAGAAAAGTTCTTAAAAATATTTACAAAAATGTTCATAATTGAACAAAAAAGTTAGCTCCTTTGAGATCTTATATCTTTTAGTAATTTATTTTAGAACCTCGCTTTGAGTTATGTCGCATAAAATCGTAAATTACCTTTGGCAGTCAGCACTTTAAGCGATCAATTGTTGTATGCGCATAAAGTAAATTGGATTTTATTTGGATTTTATAATATATGCGAATAAAACGTGGTATAATTAGTTAATACTAATACTATATATACCTACTATATATACCTATGAAAAAGTCTTTATTTTTTCCTTGTTCTAATTCAAAATGGAATTAAAAAAGCAAAATACCCTATTTGTACAAGTTTAATGCCATAAAATAACATTTTCTTATTAAATTTTGTCCTAAAAATATATTGTCAAGAAATTTAATGTACACTTATGTTTTGCTTAATAATACATTTTGCATCAAATGAGTACATACATACTTATTATAAAACAATGTAGATTTTATTAACTCTTTACAATTTTCTTAGGAAAGTGTTCACTCTTTGCTATAACTCACATATATAAATTATTTTTCCAAAAAATAATTTATATACAATACTTATACCACTAAAAGTAAATAAAAACTACCCCTGCAGGATAAAGTGCCACTTTGTAGAAAGCGGTCACAAAACATCTTGGGAGAGAATTAAGTAGGAGGATGGGTGGAATTAATGCTTTTTCTGGGACCCTGGAGGCAAAACCCTATGTAATGTCCTCTGTCCCATGTCTTTAGCCCTTCTAGAGGTATCCGTACTTTATGGCACCTGAGAAGTAGCTATATACATATACATAATGTAAAATAGGATGGTTTTTGAAGAGTTATACAAAATATGAATAAAATAAAGAATTATAAAGGCAAAGTCAAGGTACTGCGAAGCCTGGTGCGTAACGCGGTAGTTTGATAACCAAAAGGTTATTTTGTTTAAATTTTTGTTTTATTTTTTTTTAATATATAACGGATAAATATTATTATAAAAGTTTAAGAAAAAATTTCCAAAAAATATTGTTATAATAGTTTGGAAAAATTCGCAAAAATTTTAAGTACATAAATATGTGCGTATATTTTTTTTAAGTTTCCTAACTAATTTTTTTAAACTTTTTACATGAATTGAATTATTATTGAATTAAATATTTTGAATATTTTCAAAATTGTGGTTTGGTATTAGAAATAAATTTTAAACACATAATTATTAAGTCATGGGGATAAACATACAGAAACAAATTTTCAAATAAAGAAAAGGTTTGGACATTAATAAAATAATATTTTTATTCAATTATATGTACATACATATACATATGAATGTGGTAGAATTGAAGTTTTTAAAATTTTTCGTTCAAACAATAAAACAATAAAAAATAAAATTGTAAGTATGTACAAAAATACATAATAATGAATGTATACCTCTTATTTTAAAGCTCCTTACGACACCAAAATATTCAAAATTGTGGTGAACATATAGAATTAAATTTTTCAAATAAAGAAAAGGAAAAACAAAATTATAATTTTATTCAAATATATGGAGTTACATAAGAATGTATTAGAATTTAGCATTTTAGAGTTTGAAAAATAAAAATGAAATTTTAAGTGCATACGTACATAAATTGTGTATTTATATATTTTTAAAGCTTGCTGACGAAACATAATATTCAAAACAATAACAAATGAAGCATTAATATTCAAATGCCACAAAACATCTGACGTCTTTGTTAAAAGCTGACATTTATTTCATTTTTTCGAACTAAAAATATAATGAGATCATCATATCGCTACCAGCAAGCCAAAACAGCTTAAGTCAACTTACTTGTCAGACGTTTTTGAACTTTTGAATACTAGATCTATATTTTGCTCTGATTCCGGTGAATCTAGCCCCCTCCGTTTTCATTTTATGGACCTGGTAAAACCATCTTAAGTCCATATTGTTCAATTTTGCACAAGGCAAAACATCTTAAGACGTTATGCCTTTTGCAAAACCGTGAAATTTTACTTTCTTAAGTCGACTTAAGATAAAATTGTAAGATGAAACTTGTAAAAACTTTTAAAATACATCATTTGTCAAAAAGGCAAATTATCTCAAGTCCATTTAAGATGTTTTGGCTTTTCACGTTTTGGACATATTTTCAGTTTTCTTAAGTCGACTTAAGATCTTTTGCCTTGTGCGGTTTTCGGATTTTCATGGAATATTTTAGTGACGTAAGGTAATATTACCGCGTTACAGTTCATATCTTATGTCAACTTGTTGTCATATTTCTGATAATAAATTGAATTATTTAGACTAATGCCCAGCGGATTGTGTCACGAAATATCCGCAGTAAGGTATGCTTGTGGTAAGAGTCCACTAAATTCCAAATGGAAACCCAGATGCGACAGACTCACAAGGAGCGGCTCTCTGGTCTGTGACTGATCCCTGAGGGACGGCAGAAATTATATGTGCTGCCTTGCACGAAGGAATTATTTCCAAAGGCTAGGAGAAGAAAACTTCGAAATAAAACAAAACAAATGCAATGAACAAAACATAAGGATTGAATACCCCAGGTGGTAACCCAGTAATGCTGGAAAGTCCACACTCTTCGGAGGCTGGTCTGATGGATTCTGGGGGAGACCTCTTATTGCATAGTAGATCGGCGTTGATTGACCCATTTAGATACGATCAACCCAGTGGTGACTGCAGAGAAAAGTGGAAAAATGGAGGACAAAAAAATGGAAACCCAAGAGGGTAATATGAAAAGGCATCTTATACAGGAGGATAAATTGGATACTAAGGACTCGAGAATAACCGAGTTAGAGAGTCTTTGTAAGGTGCTACAAAATAAGATCTGCAAACTACAGGCAGAGAATATAGATTGAAAAAATCAAATGAAATTTGCATCTGTATATGAAACCGACGAGGAAGAACTGGCCAGAGAAACTGACTGGATCCTAAAACAGAATAATGCAAAGAAGCGAAAAATGGAAAAGTCTCCTGAAATAAATTCAGAGAGGACAGTTAAAAAAAATAATGAAACCAGTCCTAAAATGAAGGCCGAAAATCCAAAACACCACAAGCCTCCTCTGGTAATATTGAGCAATATTAAGAAGTACTCCCACATAGTTAAGATATTAAAAGAAGAAAGAATAAACGTTAAAATCAATACGATGAAATAAAAATAAATAAATGATGAATTAAAATATGATGATCAATATGATGAATTAAAAATAAATAACCAATTAAAAATAAATGTGGAAAATGAAAATGAATACAGATTACTAACAAAAGCTATAAATAAGGCTAGAATGGAGTGGCACACGTATGGGAATAAACTGACGAGGCCAGTTAAAGTTATGGCTAGAAATCTCCATCCATCGCGTGAGCCAGAGGATATAAAAAAAGAGCTTATTACCAAAGGTTTTAAATGTCTAGATGTTGTAAATAAAATCAAAAGGAAGAAGGAAAATGGAAAATATATTTCAGTAAAACTTCCGCTCTTTATGCTATCTTTTGACCATTCGGAAGATAAAATAGAATACTTGCAGCACATGAGAGTAAAAACTGAAGCTCTTAGAAACAGCAAATCCATTCCTAAATGCAAGAGATGCCAGAGTTTTGGACACACACAAAAGTTTTGCCAAAGAGAGGCTAGATGTGTAGAATGTGCTGGTAATCATATGACAGCGGAGTGCAACAGAAAGGATAATTTTCAGCCCAAATGTGCGAACTGCATGAAGTACACCCTGCTAGCTATCGAGGCTGTTTGGGTGCAAAAGTATTGCAAAAAAGAAGATTGAAAAAGAATAAAACCAAACATAACCAAGTTAAATTTAATGAACAAAGAACTCCAAAAATAGACAGAATGACGGCACCAAGTAAGGTATTAAAGGAAGTATCTTATTCACAAGCAAAACCCCACAAAAGAGGAAAATGAAGGAACCTGAGAATAAAACCTCAC
Organism: Condylostylus longicornis; assembly: GCF_029603195.1. Taxonomy (NCBI): domain Eukaryota; kingdom Metazoa; phylum Arthropoda; class Insecta; order Diptera; family Dolichopodidae; genus Condylostylus; species Condylostylus longicornis. The sequence goes on from NW_026578104.1 coordinate 274,948, forward strand.
AAATAAAAAGAACTCACGCAGACATTATGCAAATGATGTATAGTATGTTGATAAGAATTGACGAGATCTCTAAAAGATTATTAAAAATAGAAAATGCATACACTGAGATGTATACGGGGACATCAAAGAAGTTAAGAAAAGGTGTACGTAAATGAGGTACGTATAGTAACTTGGAATGCTAATGGTGTTCTTAATAAGAAACAAGAATTTGAGGTCTTTCTCAAAACGAGAAATATAGATATTTGTTTGCTGTCGGAGGCTCATTTGACATATTATACGAGTCATAAAATAAAGGGCTAGGATTGCTATAAAGCGGTACATCCCAGCAATCAGCCAAGAGGAGGTAGTGCAATACCAATAAAAGAAAGTATAGAACATAATGAAGAATTCAAGATGGAAACGGCTGAAATTCAGCTTATTTCGATAAAAATTAAATCGACTAAACAGGACTTTCGTAGATTCATAGATTCTAAGGGAACCGAGTGGGACAGGAGTAACCCCCCAAGCCACCGCAGCCATTTTTGACTTATTGTAGCCCCCCACTCCCCCGTCTATAATATCCCCGTCCCAATCACAAAGCCGGAGATATTCCTAAGGGAGTTGGACAACAGTTCCCGAACACTTAGGGACCCATGTCCAAGACAATTACGACGCCGAACAGCCAGTGCCGGACAGTCGCAGAGAATTTGCACGGCGGTCTCATCGCCACCCCCACAAAACTTGCACAGGGGGGAGCCCGACCTCCCCAGCCTATGCAGGTGGTACTTCACTGGGCAGTGCCCCGTGAAGAAATTCGCAATAGTGCGAACCCGGCTCCTGCTCATCCCCAGCAACTCCGCGGTGAATCCATGACGGCACCTTGTCGTGTCCCGCCAGTGACGGCCGCATTCCGCTGCGAGCAGGCAGGCAAGCCTGGCCCCCACGGCGGAAGAAGGCAGACCGCAGAAAGGCAGCGGCTGCACAAAGTCAGCCCCAGATCCCCTCCGCAACTTTGTTGCCCGCATGAAAACTATGGCCCGGCAAGAGGATCCTGATTATCCGTATAAATCGGAGGCACCGCCTTTTCCTCTACTGGCGTGAGAAGAAGTTCCTCCTCTGCGTCAGTCGAGAGAAGCTCTGATTCCGAAGACCCTTGAGCACTAACTGGGTTTATGTTGTCCTTAGTATTGTTGTTGTAATTGTCGCTGTTGTTATTGTTGTTGTTGTTGTTGCAGTTGTTGTGTTTGTCACAGTTGTTGTTCTTGTTGTTGCTGCTGCTTTAAAAAAAACAGGACTTTAGTGTTGGTGCTGTATACTGTCCACCAAATTGCAGCATTAAGAAAAATACTTTTAAAGATCTCCTGTAAAAGTTTGGACACAGATATCTAATAGGAGGTGACTATAATGCCAAACATACAGATTGGGGTTCTAGAATCACCTCAACTAGAGGAAGAGAGCTAAGAAAAGCTATTCAAAAGCTAGCTCCACTGACATTCCTACTTATTGGCCTACTGAGACTAACAAGATTCCTGATGTTATTGACTTTTATATAACCAAAAAAATATCAAAAAACTTTCTAAGCATTTAAGATAACTATGGTTTTAATTCGGATCACTCTGCTGTCGTATTAAAACTAAGTGAAAAAATAACTAAAACATTATTTAGGCTCAGTTTAACAAATAGCAGATTGAGCTACAGATTGGGTGAGCTTTCGATACGAAATAATAAACAGTATTGACGTAAATATTCATATACAATCAAAATCATACAAAGAGCTGCATGGAACAAAGTACAAACCGATAGAGGATCAGTTATTTTCTGGAGAAATAACTTATTTAGTAGATGAAAAGAGAAGGGCCAGACTTAGATGGCAGCGTTCACGTCACTCTGATGATAAAACTGCTTTAAACAGACTTTTCCAGGTGCTTAAAAGAAAAATCCAAGAATTTAAATCGGCAACATATGAAAATTGTATAAAGAACTTGTCAGCTACGAGGGAAACGAATTATTCCTTATGGAAGGCGGCAAGGAGCAAAAAGAGACCGATTAGGCACGCTCCGCCACTGATGAAAGCAAATGGCAGTTGAGCGAGGAGCAATTTAGAGAAGGCCAATTTGTTTGCTGATCATTTGGAAAGCATATTCACGCCAAACGGAATAACCTCAGATGTGGGTTTGGTAGAATCGATCGTAAATGAAGCAGACAGCATAGCGCCACTTACTCAATTAGAGGTTGCGGAAGAGATAAGATCCCTGAAGTTGAAAAAATCGCCAGGTTTCGATCTTATTACTGCGGAAGTACTGAGAGAGCTACCAGACAAGGCATTGGAACATTTGACGAAAATCATAAATGCAGCTGTGGATTTTGAGCATGTTCCTTGTGCTTGACAAATCGCAGAGCTAATTATGGTGCCCAAAACCGGTTTGAAAAACTGCTATTAAGGAGATTGAAGCCAATAATAGAAAATAGGGGCCTAATACCAAACCATCAATTTGGTTTCAGAGGAAACCATTCTACAATAGACCAGGTCCATAGAATAACTAATATTATAGAAGGAAGCTCGGAAAATAAAGAAATCTGCTCTTCTATGTCTCTAGACGTAGCACAAGGCATTCGACAGGGTGTGGCACAAGGGCCTTATACTTAAGTTGGGGCAAATGTACCCATCCTCATTTGTAGAAATTTTGATATCTTACTTAGTTGATAGATTAGAATTAAACAAGATGCTGAATACTCCACGCTAAGAGAAATAAAGGCAGGTGTGCCTCAAGGCAGTATTTTGGGCCCAACGTTGTACCTGCTTTACAGTAGTGATTTGCCACAAATAGAAAATGCTACGATAGCCACTTTTGCTGACGATACTGCAATATTGGCAGTAGAAGCGAACATTGACGATTCGACAAAAAAATTGCAGGAGGCAGTTACCAAAATAAGCCAGTGGACTAGAGATTGGAGGGTGAAGTTGAATGAAGCAAAATCTGTTCACATAAATTTCACCAATCGGAAAATAGTGAATCCACCACAAATTAACGTAAATGGAACAAACGTAGCGATCCATAACTCAGCAAAATACTTAGGGATGACTTTATATGTCAAGCTAAGGTGGAAAGAGCATATAAAGAAGAAACACATAGAATTAAAAAATAAATATAGAGAAAATTATTGGCTCCTAGATCGTAAGTCCAATTTGGCAATTGATAATAAGATGTTAATTTATAACCAAATCATTAAACCAATATGGCGATATGCCATTCAACTGCGGGGTTGTGCTAAGAAGACTCACATTAACAAAATTCAAACCTTCTAGAATCAAGTTCTACGGGGCATGGTAAATGCGCCATGGTATATACGTAACAGTGATATCCACAGGGACTTAGGAATTCATTTGGTTGTGTATGAAATTAGGAGTTGTGCTACAAGACATAGGGTTCGTCAAGAATAGCATGTAACTATGGAAGCAGCTCGGCTGCTAGACAATGGCGTTATGACAGAAAGACTTAAACAAACAAGACCATTCGATTTAACACGAAATACCAATTTCCTTATGGAAGGTATTTAATTACTGCACGTAAAAGCCAAGTTAACACGGAGGTAATATAGTTGGTCTGTAGGACCAGTTTTATCCGTTCAGAATTTAGGTGATTTTTTAGAGTAGGAGTCACGCTCCCCCACTGTCGAAGGAAAAAGGCAGATAGAGCCGCCCTTCTTCAAGATTTTTTCACCTAGTTGAAAAAAAAAAGAAAAAAAAAATGTATCTATATATATATATATATAGACCAATTAAAATCATAGCATTGGGTAACAATATTTTAATAGATAATATAAATTTATTACACTTTCTTTTGTGTTTTGTTTTTAGTTAACTACATTGGCAAATAAAGGAAAATATTGCTGAGAATTGAAGGTTTCCAAATATTGTTAAAATAAAATTTAGATAGGAATTTCTATACCATTTCTTGTTTAACAAAGAGGTAAGTTCGTTTTCAAATTAAAAAAAAAACAGGATCATAAATGTTAAAAGCTAGGTAGATCTTGCTTAGTTTTAATTTCATTTGACAATTTGCTTATCCTTGAGTACCTGTTTGTATTCTTAATACTGGAAGAGGTAATTTGTTTACATAAATAATTTAAAATATTATCACATAATCATGACCCCGTTGCTACATATGCCAAAATCAGGTAATTTTATATTCTCGCCTCTGCTTCTGTTCGTTTGGAACGTTTGGAAAATAAAACCTCTTAATTCCTGTAGAGTAGTTTATTAAAATAAACTAAATTTTATTCATTTTTCACTATTGTTTATTTGAATATCTATATAGATTCTATGTATAAACGGATAACAAAATTTAACTCAATATTTTTTAGACAACGTTTACAAAACTAATTAGGCATAAAAAGAAACAAAGGAAAGCATAATAAAATGCTAATACGAACATGAATTTGTGCTGATTCACATACGCAAGTCTAATGCGTATTGTCATGTACATGCATATGCAGGTAATACACGAAACCACGAACATTGTAGTATACACAATGACTTCAGAGCCTATAATATAGCATTTAAGTTATACATAATTTTGTTGCAAATATTATTTAGTAAGTTTATGTAGGTATACAAAAATTAGAAGAAATTGTTATCTTTTACTAAAATTCTTTAGTTTTTTTTAAACTTCAAAAGAAATTCTTTTGAAGTTTAAAAAAAAGTGAGAAACAGTATATGATCTTTCAGTATATGTAATCAGATTTTCGCTATCTCATTTAGTTTTGTAGATACGCCGATGTCACTTTGATCCACCTCCACTTAAAATTTAATTTGTGATGCATTTTGATCCATATTCAAAATCGTTGGCGTATGGATCAAATTTTCATATAAATTTTGCAAAAAATTTTTGAGTGCTATAATGACTCATGTCATACAAAAAAATTTTTTGGATCATTATAACACATAAACTGTAAAACATAATGAAGCAATCCAATTTGGCTATTTACACAGTTCCAAAATTTTTTTATCTGATAAATTATACTTTAATTTATTCACCTTACTTGTTTTTTTCACGTACTTAACTAAATGGAAAATATTTTGAGATCTTTTAAAAGCATTAGATCACTTTGTTCTTATATTTCAAGGGGGGCTTACAAAATATTGTTTAGAAATTTTACTCTGGTTAAATGTTTGTAAATTTGAAACAAATGTCTATTATTCTCTTTATAAAATACCAGTTATTTCAAATATTTGAAAGTTTATTCTTACAAAATGGAATATTAACGAGAATATCCGCTATGAATTCGTCTATTAATTAAATTTAGTACCTCTAAATGCAAAAATTGAGGACTCTTTGGAATAATTTTAAAAACATCAGTTTCGTTTACGATTCGCCATCAACTACTTGGGTTTGTGGACCACACTTAATGATAAATGATTGAAGTATTTTTTTATCACATCTTAAAAGTTTTTAAAAAGTCGTTTAACAATGTTTTAAACATTTTTTGAACAGATATAATTGAGTATTATACGTCAGTGTAAGCCTTTCGCTAACAAATTCAAAACATACATAGCCTTCGTTAAAATATACTTTTGAAAACGCCTAAGCATTGCCGTATTTTAATGTCCGAATATTTTAAAAACAAATAAAAATTTTTCAGTAAATATATCTTGACAATCTGATTATAAAATCAAATCCTAGCGAACTAGCTGCAGGAAATTTTTGGGACATGTATAAAGTATAATTTGGCACTTTGTTACCGAATTTCCTGTCACTCCAATTGCTATTTAGCCACCCGCAAATGCCAAGACATATCACTAAAACTTCTAAAATATTTGCTAAAGTGCAACTCTTCATGCACTTTAAAGAGCTTTATTACTTCAAATATTTAATATTAGTACTTAGGCTTGTACGGCAGTTATCCAAACCTGCCAAGCTATTTCATAGAATCTTCCAAGACATACCTTAGCTGTGATTGAACACATGACTTTCATTAGTTTTATTAGTTTTTGAAATATTTAATATTTAATATTTTGAAATAGCCCCTGGCAATAATAAGGAAACAATTTTTGAAAGTTTGGTGGTGTTTTCTCTTCCTTGAATAGTTGTGCAAAGCAACAAAGGCACTTATAAAAATCAACACAGATTCTTACCCTTAGCGGGAATATAATATGTTTAAACGTCTATAGAGCAGAAAACTCTTTCAAGTGATTACGAACTTCATACTGAATTATTGGTCTAGTAAAATTATTGGTCATTGTTCTAATTCTTTCAATCTAATTAGGTTAAATTATTTTATCTAATTATGTTACGTATGTTTTAAATTTAAACTTCTTATTTTCGCGATAAAATCATTTTTTTAATACAAGTATATGAAAAATAATGTTACATAGAGAACAAATTTGTTTGTTTAAGTTTGTGCTATTTTGATCCATATCCATGAATTTTTGACCCACGTCACACAAAGCGAACATTTTTAACCGAAAAAGTGGATATGGATCAAAATCGCACAGGACTTTCTCTAATTAATTTGCTATAACTCTCGATCCCTTTGTTGAAATTCCACAAAACTTTATAATCAAACTCTTAAAACTATAATAAAACTAGTAACAAAAATTTAAGAAATCCCATCGTTTAGTTTTTAAATAAAGTGTTATTAAACTTCAAATGCGATTTTCTCGATTCAGAAGTCATGGCGTATGGGTCAAAATAGCACTCAGCTGGCGCTAACAAAACATTTATATTAAACATTTATTAAACATTTTCTTAGTATAAAGAAATATTAAACATTAAATATTAAACATATATTAGTATAAAGCATGGGACAAAATTTGTAATAATTGCATGGAAATTGCTGGTAAAATCATCTTAAGTCTTAAAAAAGATCAAAAATGATATGAAATGTACGTTAAAAATATTGGAACTTGCTAGGAGAGCTGAAATGATTGTAGCGGATGCTAGAGGTATTGAAATATATTTGAAATTAACGTAACGGGTTCAAGCTGTTTTAAAACATAGAAATTAGCGAAACTGGTCCTCTACTAAATAAACAAGCATCAACAGATCTTATTTTGAAAGCCGAAGTTAATATAGTTTTAAAAACCTCAATTGAGGCCTAGTTTATAGTTTTGGAAACCTCATATTTTAAGACGCGGTGTTAACTAGTTAGATTTTCAAGATATACTCCGAATTGAAGAAGAAGAGAAAATTAGTCCCAAAAAAGAAAAACTTAGAGTACTTGATGCAATTTGTTGATCCTTTAGTTCACAAATTTTACAAAACGATTAAGACTAGATATTTAACAAATACTGATCCATATTAGGCGAAAAATCCGAGAAAGAATCAAAGATACTGTCACCTTTCTTAAATTTAATGAAAAAATTCTTAAATTTTTAGAAATAGTTTTTACTTGAAGTTTATTCATTTCTTACCTCAATTTATGTTTTTTATGACAATGATTTGAAAAAAAAGTGAAGAATCAAATAACGTAAAAATAATATACTTATATATTATTTCTTTCCTTTTCAGTATAACTTCAGTCACCTAAAACCATATCTTCAGTTTTGCAACAACAGCTTAAGTCGACTTAAATTAAATTTGACGAAAATGCAAAAGTCATTTTTCACAAATCGCCTAAGTCGAGATATGCTTTGCAAAGTGCTTTTTATAAATTTTGTAAAACCGCCTATCTCACTTTTTTTCATAATTATGAGAATACTATTAGTTGTTTTACTTCAGATTATGAGTTAATCGTTTGCTTTTTTAATTATCTTTCGATCAAAAAAAAATTGGTTCAAAAAACTTTATAACTTTTTTCAAAATTTAATTTAAAGTTTTAAATGCATTTATCTCGAAATCACTAAAACAGACTTAACTCGTTTGTGCTTGAAGCCACTGATTTGCTCTTAACGTTTCAAACAAGATATTTTATTCGGTTCTATGTTCTGGTTCGCACATTTTTTAAAATTTTACTTTTCGGAAAGTGAATAAAAAAGCACAGAGTAATATCAACCCTTATATCAAGTTCGTAACATATCAATAAATATATTACGATGCTAGGCCTTATCTACGCACATAATTATGCATGCATAATGCACATTAATTCTTTTTTGCAGTAGTATCAATTTAGAGTTTTGAAAATTGAATTAAAAATTATTACACATTTACATAATACATATCTAAAATTGCTTTAACATTTGTTAGATAAAAACTTAATATTTAAGTGTGTAATATTTGATATTCAATTTATTAGCTTAATTATTAGTAGAAAAATATAAAAAAATAATCATACAGAAAAAAAAGTAGAGAAATTATCAAAAATATAATCATATAGAAAAAAATTATGATCTTATAGATTTATTGTTCAACCCAATTGGTCAAGAAGTTATCATTTTTGCTTTCACTGTTTTGTTTTAATTTTTCTTTCAAGAACGGTTCTTTCAAGAAGCACTGAAATGATATTATAAACCAGTAATTGAAGAATTAACATAATCTGTACCGACCGCATTGTGTATACAATAAGGAATACACAACCGCAGGCCCGGCTCGACCGTGGATGCAGAAGATGCACGGCATCGGGGCGCCACTCTGAAAGGGTCTGAAAGGGCGCTAAAATCGAAAAGTGATTTTCCACTTAATTGTTTTTTGTAATTTTCCAATCCAAATTTTTTTTGAAAAAATTTTTGCTTAGCTCAAATTAAAAAAACACAAAAAAAAAAATGTAGTCGTAGTAGGCTTTTTTTTAAAAAATTTTTTTTTCGTTAAAAGCTTTTTGGTTTATAAAATACAGGCATTTTTCATTTTCGTTGCGATATTTTCAGTAAGAAAAAATAGTATTTTATTTAATATAAATAAAATATAATTTGTTTTGTGAAATACTTAATTTTAATTAGACATTAAACTGTAAGAAAAAAGTGTAATTTGTTGGATAATACCATTTTTGTGAGTATAGTGATTTTTATCAATTTTATATAGATTTCAAATTATCAAAATTTTGTAACATCATTAGATAGACATAAACTCTTCTGAGTTATATAATGAACTTTTTATATTTAAAGATACCATAACGCCGCAACTAAACAGTTATGATCCCTTAAATATTTTAAATTTTATGTATACAAATGATTTATTTGGGATATTTCCAAATTTAACAATAGCTTTGCGGATACTATTAACTCCACCAGTTACTGTAGCAAGTGGCGAAAGGTCATTTTCTAAACTTAAATTAATTAAGACATATTTGCGATCAAATATTTCTCAAGAGAGATCAGTTGGGTTAGCAATGATTGCTATTGAAAGCGATATCTGAGATGAACTAAAAATTAATGATATTTTGGATGAATTTGCTGCGATAAAAGCAAGAAAAATAAATTTTTAAGCTAACTATCGTGCAATTGATTTTATGTGTAATTGATATCAGTTACAAATAAATGTTTAATATTAAATATTATACAATAATCAATACACTGTTTAATTTGCATATTTTTGATATATTTTTTGATAAAGGGCGCTAAATAGAAACTTGCATCGGGATTCTAGTACCACTAGAGCCGGTGCTGCACAACCGAATTTTTGATGTCGTAGTAGGGAAGTGTAAATAAACAATTTTTCGTGTGTAAATAAACAACCTGTCGACCTGTCACCCTGTCGATCCGTGTGTGCACGCGTGTTTGATCAACTTTTGGGATATATTAGGCCTCGGAAAAATTGACTTTTTAATGGCCGTGTTTTACATTTTGAAGCAAATATTCAATCGATCTTTATACATATGTGAAAATATACATTTTGCGTATATACAGAAAAATAATCAACCGATTTTATTGAAATTTAATATTTCAATTCGAGGTGTTAATACAAAATCAATAAATTTTTTGGGAAAATCAGGGTTCGAAAACTGATCTGGGGGCCCATTTTACATTTTGTACCTTGAAATTTAATATTTGAGTTCTGGTTGTCACCAGAAGTTACTGACGAACTTTTCGTATAATTTAAACCAGAAGTTACTGACGAACGACGTAAAATGAAAGTGTACTAAAGAAAGCTTATTAGTGTCCTTGAAATTGTAAAAAAGTCTTCAAAATATATTTTAATTATCTTCTGAAATACTTGTTCTAATAAACATTGCGGCCAAAAATTGTTGACAACATAAGATTTTTTTTCCATATTCTTGAACAAGTAATCTTTTCAGCAATGCTGAAATCAGAATTGTGAAGATTAAGATATGAAGATTATTCGAAATTTACAAACACATTGTTGAATATTTCTTTGTATAAATTTCCTTTCATTCTAATCATATATATATACAAATACCATAACATAAAGTACATCACACAAAAACCAGATTCTTAAAAAAAACTTGTTTTGACAATTTTATTAATTTTCTCTTTCTTTTGTTGATATATTATTTCATCTTTAAGAATAAATAGTATAACAACAATAAATTGGTTAATTGTTATACATGTTTCATTTAAGTTCAGTAGATGTTGCTAAAAGAGGGGAAATACATATACTGTTTGTTTTCTTGGCGAAAAATTTTACACTAAGTTGGTTGTCTCTTAAATATATGGTCTTTGTTAGTATGTAGACATAATTTATGTAGATAGATTATTTTAAAAACAGTATTTTCATTTGTTGAAGGGAAAAATACTACATTAATCAATTGCTAAAATATTAATTTTCCAATTCTAACTTTTGTTTAGAAAACTTAAAAACATGTTAAATCAATTCATTTAAATGGTCTTTCAGTAACTTGAATTATGTCATTGACATTAAGATTTTTAATACTATGTTTATAATTACATTTACCGTTTTGAAGGAAAAAGTGCATATAAAGAATTTTTGTACTGAAAGGATCTGTTTGACTATATTTAACCCGCTTAATATTTTGCCAAACAAGATTTTCAATACTTTCATTAAATTTTCTCAAAGTAAATTTGTTTTTTGTAAAGCTGCCGAAATCAAGAAATTTATTTCCATTTCAGTAACATGAAACTAATGTTACATAGCAAAACACCACGAGTTCTAACAAGTAGATACCATTAATTTGGATGGTGAATTGGCCAGAGTAATTTTTCTTTTTTCGTTCCATTATTGAATGATGTATGTCATTTTCTATTATGTCGTGGAACTAATAATTTATGTTCCGCTGTTTTGAAATGTGAATGCATTTGAAAAAGTGAAGTGAACGTTGGACTAAAGTACGAATTATTGTTTTGTCCAGTGCAACAATCCCTATACAAAATCGACGTGTCAATTTTAGCGTTTGCAGCTAAAAAATTTAATTAAAAAACGAGAAAGAATAGAGTTGACCGTGTCAACTATGTCATACTCGTACGAATTTGCTATAATATGTGCGAATAAATATGTCATAGCTGCCTAAGGGACAGACTATAACTTTAAGTTGCCATATTACCTTATTAATATGGAAAGATCCAAGCAATTTCAACAAATTTCAATCGAAATTTTATAAAACACATTGGCCCTATTAATATATTCGATTATGTGAAATTTCGATATCACGGCTTTTATAGTTTTTGAGATAAAGTCAAGTAACTTTTAAAGTTGTATGGCAGCTACCAAAAGAAGCCAAAAAATTTTAACGACTTTCATCAAACTCACTGGCCCTACTAATATTGGGTTATGGTAAATTTCAATATCACGGCTTTAATAGTTTTTGAAATATAGCCAAGTAACTTTTAAAGTTGTATGGCAGCTATTAGAAGAAGCCAAACAATTTCAACGACTTTCATCAAACTCATTGGCCTACTAATATTGGCTTGTGGGAAATTTCAATATCACAGCTTTTATAGTTGTTGAGATATAGCCAAATAACTTGTGAAGTTATATGGCAGCTACCAGAAGGAAGCAATTTCAACGACTTTTATCAAACACATGGCCCTGCTAATATAGTTATTCAAACGAAAATTCAATACAAAAGGTTTTATAGTTTCTAAGATATAGACAAATAAATTTCGAAGTTGTATGGCGGCTATCCGAATCGGTACCCCGATCATATCCAATTTAAATAGAGTTCTGGCTATTACTATAGTAAATCATTTTGAAAATTGGGTGAATTTAGCTCAATTAGTTTTTGGGTTATCGTTGGGTGCGTTCGGACGGGCGGAAGCTAAATCGACTCAGAATTCGATGCTGATCAAAAACATATCTCTGACCGTTATTTCTTAGCGTTACAAATGGTAAGACGAATTTAGTATACCTTTAGAACATACGTTTGTACGGGTATAATGAGCAGGAGGAAATTTCAGTTGCTCTCCTTTTACCTCCCATGCCACATATAATAACAAATATAACTGTTATGTGGCAAATGTATATGTTTTCATATTCGTATTTGATTTTTATAAATTTTTATGTATTTCTTTATATTTTTAAATCTGTAAAATTTGACGTTAGTTTTTTTTGCTACATTTCTCAAAAATTCTGGTGAAATTTTTTTAAAAAACATTTTGCAAACATTTATTTTATTGTCGTTTATTTCAGCATAATAGTAAATTGTATATTGTCGGTTTTAGGGTTTGTTTCTGATTTGTTGAGCTTTTGTTATTGTTTTTTTTCCAATTCGATATTTCCTGAAA